>NC_081861.1:73214113-73514113 GCF_963259705.1 Myotis daubentonii | reverse complement strand
ATGTCCCGACAAGGGAAGTAAAACTATTAGGTAACTTTCAAGTTTTTCCATTTTCTCATATTGACACTAATAAAGCAATCTCTACAAATATTTTTTTGTGAGTTCTTGCCTCAAGGTGACTTTGCATTCTAGTTTAGGGTATATAATCAACCGGCAATAAAATTGTACTTTGGAAAGTGGTTCTTAGAAATACTGGACAAGAAATTGCTTTTTATGCAGTCAAAATTTCCACAATATGCATATAGAAGCCACTCTGATATACAAAGAATATGTGACTTTATTGGTTCCTGTATTCCTATAAGAATTCTGATTTTCTTTATGAGATCCATCTATTAGGTCAGTGATGGCGAACCTATGACATGCGTGTCAGAGGTGACACGCAAACTCATTTTTGGTTGATTTTTCTTTGTTAAATGGCATTTAAATATATAAAATAAATATCAAAAATATAAGCCTTTGTTTTACTATGGTTGCAAATATCAAAAAATTTCTATATGTGACACGGCACCAGAGTTAAGTTAGGGTTTTTCAAAATGCTGACACGCCGAGCTGAAAAGGTTTGCCATCACTGTATTAGGTTGTAGTGAAGTGCTTGGAAGGGAACTTACAAAATAAGGTATCTAAATCTGATCCTGTTTACCCATTTTGGATGTGAAAAAACAGTTTGTGGAATCACGCCAGGCCCCAGCTGTGGCTGCAAAGGTTCACGTAGGAGGCCTGGCGGGCAGAGGCCCAGCCAGCGCAAGGCTAAGACTTGACAGGCCTTGGCCTTGGAAGCATGGCCTCTGGGGCATGGTCTCTCTGATCCCTATGCCAGTCAGTCAGGGCTCTACAGAGCTGAAAGGAGGTTGGGCCTGGGCCTCGGGCCAGGTAGGAGGCAGGCAGGCCGGCTTGCCCTCGCATGGTGGATGCAGCTGCAGATGGATACCCTAGCAGTGGTTCTCAACCTTCCTAATGCAGCGACCCTTTAATACAGTTCCTCATGTTGTGGTGACCCCCCGACCATAAAATTATGTTCATTGCTACTTCATAACTGTAATTTTGCTACTGTTAGGAATCGTAATGTAAATATCTGATATGCAGGATGTATTTTCATTCTTCGCGACCCACAGGTTGAGAACCTCTGAAAGAGTGCTTTGAGTTGTGAGCTTCATGCTGTCTTCCTCTTCTGCCTCTGATGCAGAATTCAAAGCTGCGGTTGGCTATTTAGAGAGGACATTATCATGGATGATGAGTTCCAGTTATTACAGAAAAATTTCATGGATGATTACTAACAGAATTTGAAGACACAGAAGAGAATAAACTCATCTACACACCTACTTTTAAAGAATATATTTCTTTGGTGGAAAAGTACATTGAAGAACAGCTACTAGAGCAGATTCCTGGCTTTAACATGGCAGCCTTCACTACAACCTTTCAGCACCACAAAGTTGAGGTGGCCGGTGACATATTCAACGTGCTGCTCACATTTACCAATTTTTTGGCTTTTAAAGAAATGTTTCTGGACTACAGAGCAAAAAAGAAGGCGGGAAGCTGGATTTACTTAGTGGACTAGTGGTGATGTCACTGTGCAAATCATACTCTCTGCCAGCTTCCCAGAACAACCTGCAGCACTAGATCACCCCGAGCAATGAGATTGTTAAACAGCAGCTCAGAGCACCGGGACAAGCTACAGCTAGCAATGGAAGAATAGATCTTGGGGAGACCAGCTCTGTTCTGCAATGCTTTATTAACATCAAGTATTGATGGAGAAAAAAAAATTACATGACTCTCCTGGGTTCCATTTCTTCAAAAAACTCTTGAGTTCAGTAACCATAGTATTCCTTCCTCAGTGGGCATCTCTCTCGGGGGTTTGAGTTGGCTCCTATGGACAAGTCCACGTCCAGAATTCCACCTGGAGGCTTCCCCAGCACACGTGTTGGTGTGTCACACTTATGGGATTTTTACTGGTTGGGAGCATTTATCTAGGGCAGTGGTCGGCAAACTCATTAGTCAACAGAGCCAAATATCAATAGTACAACCATTGAAATTTCTTTTGAAAGCCAAATTTTTTAAACTTAAACTATATAGGTAGGTACATTGTTATTAACTTAATTAGGGTACTCCTATGGCTTAGGAAGAGCCACACTCAAGGGGCGAAAGAGCCACATGTGGTTTGTGAGCCGCAGTTTGCCGACCATTGATCTAGGGTGTTCCTCAAGCCAGCTTCCTGTCTCGAAATTTCTGGAGCTACTATTGTCACAGCGAGTCTTGGCTGTAAGAATCAACCGAGAGAAATGTTCTTTACCTAAAAGCTACATGTCCAAGTTAACTCCTAGTCTTACATCTGAAGTTCCTGTGTCACTGTCTTCCAGTCATGATGTAGTCTCCCATTTCCAGAACTCTCTTTTAAACATTTTTGAAGCCCTAACCCAGTGATGGCGAACCTTTTGAGCTTGGTGTGTCAGCATTTTGAAAAACCCTAACTTAACTCTGGTGCCTTGTCACATATAGAAATTTTTGATATTTGCAACCATAGTAAAACAAAGACTTATATTTTTGATATTTATTTTATATATTTAAATGCCATTTAACAAAGAAAAATCAACCAAAAAAATGAGTTCACGTGTCACCTCTGACACGTGTGTCATAGGTTCGCCATCACTGCCCTAACCGGTTTGGCTCAGTGGATAGAGAGTCAGCCTGCGGACTCAAGATTCCCAGGTTCGATTCCGGTCAAGGGCATTTACCCTGGTTGTGGGCACATCCTCAGTAGGGAGTGTGCAGGAGGCAGCTGATCGATGTTTCTCTCTCATTGATGTTTCTAACTCTCTATCCCTCTCCCTTCTTCTCTATAAAAAAACAATAAAATATATTTTAAAAAATAAAATAAAACATTTTTGAAAAAAAACAACAAATCTATTTTTTATAAATGAACTAGAGGCCTGGTGCATGAAATTCGTGCACAGGGTGTGTGTGTGTGTGTCCCTCAGCCCAGCCTGCACCCTCTCCAATCTGGGACCCCTAGGGATCAAGCCTAAACCAGTAGTCGGACATCCTTCTCACAATCCAGGACTGCTGGCTCCAAATTGCTCACCTCCCTGCCTGAGCACCCATAACCACACCCCTGCCAGCCTGATCGATGCCTAACTGCTCCCCTGTCAGCCCAATTTCCCCTAACTGCCCTCTTCTGCAGGCCTGGTCTCCCCCAACTGCCCTCCCTTGCAGGCCTGGTCCCTCCCAACTACCCTCCCCTGCTGGCCATCTTGTGTCCACATGAGAGTGGCCATCTTTGACCACATGGGGGTGGCCATCTTGTGTGTTGGAGTGATGGTCAATTTGCATATTACGCTTTTATTAGATAGGATGGGTCTCTATCATTTAGAGTAGTTCCTGACCTATGGTAAATTCTCAATAAATATGTCTGTTTTTTTCAGATGGTTCTTGCAAACACCTCACAAAACATGAATGTATTCATGATAACAATAACCCCAAATAAAGGTGACCACCAGAGAAAAGAGAATTAGCAGAGACAAAAGAGTACAAAAATTATATTGAGAAAAGGAAAATAGATAATAAAGAAAAGAAAAAGAAGAGAAAAGAAGGGGAAAATATATCTATATGGGGAGAAAACTGCAAAAAGAAAAACTATAACTAATTCAAAAAATGCAAACAACGCACACCCAGAAAAGTAGAAGGGAAGCTGAATCTGAAGAGGCAGAGCTTATTTCCAGAGGTAAGGTCAAGGAGTTAAATGAATGGGGAAATGGTCATGATTCAGTTTAGAGTGGGTAGAAAAAGAATGAGTGTATGAGAATAAAACTAAAACATAAAATATTAAAAAATAAAATAATAATTAAAAAAATAATATATATGGAACTATATAAATAAATAAATATATAAAGTTTTATATATATATATATATATATATATATATATATATATATATATATATATATATATAACTTTTCCCTTTCTTTAATCTATTTATGTATTCATCTCTTTTTGGAAAAGGAGAATAGAGAGAACATAGGCCTGACTTAATGATTGAGACTAATTAAGCTATTAGTAGAAGAAGAGGACAAGTGAGGAGTGGAAAAACAAAAGCATAAAATTAAAAAACACACAACCAAACAAACAAAGAGTCAAACAAACAACAAGAAGAAAGAGAGAAAGAAAGAAAAAACAACAACTACATTTGGCTAGTAAAGAAAAAGAAAAGAGAAGTGCGCATGGACTTACAGCAGGGGAGAGGATATATAAGTAGGCCAACAGAGACTACTTTAATAATAATGTTTCAATAAGGCAGATAAATAAGATCAATTTTTAACAGGGAGTAAAACGAAAGGATAGAGAAAAACTAAAGCAGTAACAGGAGAAGAGAAACAGTATGAAAAAAGGGAAAAGTGAGGAAGGAAGCGTTGGCATAAAGGAAAAATGAGATAGAGTAAAATAATGATAATAAAAATAAATATAGAATGCAGACCACTAATCTATTTTTTTTTAAAAAAAATGTTAAAATAATAAGAAGAAATAAAAATATAATAATAAAATAACTTGAAAAGAAATTTTAGTTTCTTAAGTAAAAGATAACAAAAAAAAAGTGAAGTAGTAAAGTTCATTCACTTCAACAGAGCTTCAATATCCCATAGGGGCTGGTTTAAGACCCCTCTCTACTGTTATGCCTGCCATATCTCAGTTTCCTGTCAGGTTGTCAGCACTGTTTTGAAGTTACCAGCGATCCACTGCTCCTTTGTGTCATATGCCACAACCTTGGTTTCAAGCAAGCGAAATTAATCTTCCCACTTTGTTTTTCTGTCTGCTTTCAGTACTATTTACACAAGCGTCAATTTCTGACATGGCCACTAGGTAGCGGTGTTTCTGTATTAGTTTCTGGGACCAAATGGTCCCTCAACCCAGTCCCCCCGGGGCTCCCTGGGGGTATTTAGAATCTTCCTTTCCCTGCTGTGCTCAAGACTGGGTGTGGCTGCCCTGCTAGGATTAGCCTGATCTTCAGGAGAAAAATGTCTGTTCAGGGTTGGACGGATGGAGTGTCCCAGAGCTGGCTTCCTGTTCATCTATTTTGCTCCCCACTTTCCACAAAAACCACCTTCCCCTTCAGTCTCAGTGAGTGTTTTTAATTGAAAGAACCTATGCACTGGGTTTAGCCAGTAAACACAAGGAAGTTATAAAGACAGAGCAACCACGTCACCTCACGTCTTTCTTCCCTGGCACTGAGTGGGGCATAAAACTTCAGGCTGCCTTTCTGGGTACAGTCTCCCACAGATGTGGTCTTAGATATAGGGTTCCCCACTGCCAGCAGCCTTGTGGACCCCCTTCCACATGAGGGCTACACTGACCCCAAGGGATGTGAATTTGGTACAGCGCAGTCTCCCTCTGAGACTCTAGTCCTGGGTGCACGCATTTCTCCCTCCAGTGCAGATCCCCAATCCCACCTCTCACCTTTCCATCCACAGATTGCCTTCCCAGCTGTGTTTAATTTGCCAATACCGATTCAGCTGTTTCTTCTATCTGCTCTATGAGAAGGCCCAGGATTCATCCATTATTCGGCCACCACCTTGTCTCCCCCTGAACAAAGTTTTTAGGTGCCAGCTGTTGGGGAGGCTGGAGTCTCAGTGCCTGTGGGTTCACAACTGAGGCAGCTGGTCACTGGCTGTTGTGGCTGTAGCGTCCTGGGTGGTATCCAAGGTCTCCCCCAGTGAAGGTAAGGCTGGGCTTCTGATCACAGATGCTCTCCCCTTCAAAATGGCACAATATCTGTTTATAGTTTTTCTCTACTATTTTATGTATAAGGTCTTTGAATGCAGGAATATGTCTATGTCTACTTCATCATTATATACTAAAAGCCTACTGTGGGAGGTGCCCACCCGCCATTGTGTGCCTGCTCGAGACACCTCAGAGATTAGATTATTTATTTTAAATTGTTCTTGTTTCTTGACATAAGCCTGTAATGCTATCAATTTCCCTGTTAAGACTGCTTTCACTGCGAGTCATAGATTTTTGTTTGTTGTGTTTTCATTTTCATTTGTCTCCAGGCAACATTTGATATCTTCCTTGATGCATTGTTAACCCATTCATTTTTAATAATATGCTATTTAGCCTCCATGTGTTTTATGCTTTTGAGTTGGTGTTGTTGTGTTCTCATTTTTATTTGTCTCAATGTGTCTTTTAATTTCTTCCTTGAACTTATTATTAATCCATTTATTTTTTTAATAACATATTGTTTGTGTATTTTTTAGCTTTTTTTCTTGTAAGTTATTCCTAGTTTTATACCATTGTTGTCTGAGAAGATGTTGGAAATCATTTCAATCTTTAATTGATTGAGTCTTGTTTTATGGTTTAAGATGTGGTCTATCCTGGAAAAGGTTTTATGTGTACTTGAAATGAGTGTATATTCTGCAGCTTAGGGGTGAAAGGCCGTAAAAATATCAAATTCATCTGGTCTAGTATGTCATTTAAGGCTGATGTTTTCTTGTTGACATTTAGTCTGGAAGAGCTATCCATTGATGTCAATGGGGTGTTAAAATCCTCTACTATGACTATATTACTATTGATTTCTCTCTATATGGTCACCAAGATTTGTTTTATAAATATAGGTGCTTTTAGTTTGGTACAAAATTATTTATAAGAAATATATCCTCTTGTTGGATTGATTCTTTTTTTAAAAAATGTCCTTTTTATCTTTCATTATAATCTTTTTTTTTTACATCGTTTTGTATAATATTAGTATTTATACCAGCCTCTTTTCAGCAGAGTGGTTAGACATTTAGGCAATTCATTAAGTGATCCCCTCAATAGGTCTAGTATATACCTGACACCATATATAGTTACCTCTTAATCCATTTATCTTATCACCCATCCCCCAACCCCCTCCCCTCTGGCAACCATTAATTTTTTCTCTTTATCTATGAATCTGCTTTTGTTTAATTTGTTTTTAAATTCCACATATAAATGGAATCATATGGTATTTGTCCTTTACTGCATGTCTTATTTCACTTAGCATTATACCTTCTGGTAATCACCATACCAGAGGGTATTGTGTCTGTCTATGAGTATTTTTTTCTTTGCTTAATTCCTTCACCTTTTTTACCCATTCCCCAAGCCTCTTCCTCTCTAACAGCAATTCTCTGTGCCTATGAGTCTCTTTCAATTGTGTTTGTTCATTTATTTTGATTTTAGATTCCACATATAAGTCAAATTCTATGGTGTTTGTCTTTCTCTGACTGATTTATTTCACTCAGGATAATACCATCTAGGTCCATCCATGTTGTCCCAAATGGTAAGATTTTATTCTTTTTATTGCCAAATAATATTCCTACAAGATATTTTAGTAGACTGTATTCTCTTGGTCCTTGGGATATAGTATAATCACCATTGCCTATATTAATAAAGTTAAAGAAACTAAGTTAAGAGAGATTACATTACTTGTCAAAGTAAATGCTTAAGAAATTAAGGCATTCTGTTTGCTATTACAGCCTCCCATTATATATGTACTGTTGGGTTTTTTACAGAGAGGAAAGGAGAGGGATAGAGAGAAACATCGATGAGAAACATCGATCAGCTGCCTCCTGCACACCTCCTACTGGGGATGTGCCTGCAACCAAGGTACATGCCCTTGGCTGGAATTGAACCTGGGACCTTTCAGTCTTCAGGCCGACACTCTATCCACAGAGCCAAACCAGTTAGTGCAGACTCCCATTTTCTTAATGACTAGGGGATGAGTGAAAACTGGAGAACATTTAGGATTTGAGACAAATCTACTGAAGATAGGGAAAGAGAAATTAAAACTATCATTTTTACTCGTGTCTCTCCTCTAGACAACCCACTAAGCAATGGTTTCTAGCCTTCTGTTAAGTACATGCGTGATCTCCCCAAATTACTACTCCTTTAAGTATGAGGCCATTTTGACTAAGAAGGTAATCACAAATGAACTACTCTATATCTAACATGTTAAAAAGGAAACATTGCTGTTTTGATATAGAACTAGAATGGAGAGAAAAAAAAAAGCAAAGCTGCAAAAGATAAAACATCTTCTAATGTACTTTAATTTTCAGAAAATAGCAAAAATAATCTGATATAATCACATACTTCTTTTTGTACTGTGTCCCTCATACTCCTATATGTAATTGTCTAAGGCAACTATTTTATAATATATTGAACTAGTTTAAATAGTTCTAGAAGTTTTAGTTAATAAATATGGAATGCAGGCTTGTTATAAAAAGAAAAATTCAGAGAGAAGAGAGTCATATAAATTAATAAGTAAAAGACCTCCATCTTTCCCTTCAAATCCACTCCCCAGAAGTTACCAATAATGAAACCTGATTTGTAACTTTCCATATATTTTAATTAAAAAACAGAAAGGAGGAGGGATAGAAAATGGTGGCTGAATAGGCAGCAGTGTCATGCACCTCCTCCTAGGGCCAGGCCAGAAAAGCAACTAAATAGGAGAATATTGATCCTGAATTAACAAATTAGACACAGCTGAGGAGACAGTTTTCAATGAGGAAGGGCAGAGGACACCTAGAGAATGCCGCTTACCAGCCATAACCCACATGGAACCACCATCATGCCCCAGCAGTGAGTGGTGCAGTACCTCCCAGCAGGATCCCAGATGTCTGCAGTGAACATGCGCCACCAGAGTGAGCTCCCACACCAAGCCTACTCACCGGCCTGCTGGGACCCAGTGTCCTAGGATCTATCTCTAAGACACCACAGTAACTTCAAGCCATAGGGAAGCCTGTGCCCCACCCCTGCCCCGGACCACAGAACCGTGCTGCTAGCCTGACCCAGAGCCACCCAAAGAAAGCTGGTGTGTACAGCCAGGGGCCACAGGATCTTGCTGCCAGAGGGACCTAGGGTGCCAACCTGCCATGGGTGCTAGGGTCACACAGCGAATTGCATGCCAGAGGCTCTGGATCTTCACAGAAAGTCACACATCAGAGGAACTGTGCACACCCACCCACCACCCAGAGTAACTGATGCAGACAACTAAGGGACCAGATCCATGGGATAAGGGGATACAACTCAGAGCAGAGAAAATAAAGATGTGAGACTCAAGGCAGACTGACCGTCTGGGTTAATGATTTCTGGACCATTGCCCTGAGAGGGTCTTAGACCTCTCAAACTGCTATATAGTAAAAGGGTAATATGCCTCCCAGCACCAGGATCAGTGGAGCCTTGAGGCCTCCTGGCACCAGGATCAGCCCTGCTCTGTGTGTGACAGGGTGCAGCGCCCCAACCCCCCCCCCCCCATGGGCCCTGCTCTGTGTGTGAAGGGGTGGAGCCGCAACCTCCCCATCGGCCCTGCCCTGAGTGTGAAAGGGGGGAGCTCCCCAACCCCCTTATCGGCCCTGCTCTGTGGGTGACAGGGGGCAGCGCCCCAACCCCCCAATCGGCCCTACCCTGAGCGTGACTGAGGGTGGCATCGCAACCTCCCGATCCGCCCTGCTCTGAGCATGACAGGGGGCGGTGCTCCAACTCCCCAATTGGCACCTAGGGTTTGGGCCTGCCCTCTGCCACCCGGCAGTTGACCTAAGCCAGCAGGTCGTTATCTCCCGAGGGGTCCCAGACTGTGAGAGGGCACAAGTGGGCCTGTGGGACACCCACCTGCCAGTGCACAAATTTTTGTGCACCGGGCCACTAGTATATATATATATATATATATATATATATATATATATATATAGCTAATATGCTATGTGTCTGACCCTCCATTTGGTTGCTATGATCCACACTCACCACCAGGGGGCAGATGCTCAATACAGGAGATGCTGAGTTGCAATGACTTGGCAGTGGTGGTTCTCAGGTGATGCACTGGAAATCAGAAAGGAGGGAGTCCAATTCCTTGTGGGGCTGCATGATTCCACCTTTAGCCATGGGTTATGTTGTTGCTGGGCCACTGCAGGGCCAGAATGTGGTTTACTGCACACTTGCATTTGCATTCCACACCCTGCAGGACAGCTACTTTACAGAGTGCCCTCTTGCACTCCAGGACCCCTCAGTGGATGTCAAAGAGCTGGTTTCAGCCTGATCCCCACAGGCCAGGCCAGGCTGAGGGACCTCACCTTCTGGAGAGAACTTGCTAACTTCACAGATGCTGCGGAGGGACTGCGGGAAATTGGCTCTAGGATGTGTCTGGCCCATCTTGCTCAGTCCCACCCCACTGGTCACCTTCTAATTAATTTCCTTTCAATGTGCACAAATCCATGCTCTGGGTCACTAGTATTAAATTATATATATATATATATATATATATATATATATATATATATATTTTTTTTTTAATTAATTGGGGTCACATTGATTAATAAGATAATATAGCTTTAAGTTGTGGATTTCTATGTTGAAAGATCTGTATATTGGAGACAACCAAGATGGTGGCATAGGTAAACACCTGAACTTCCTGCCGTGCACAACCACATTAAAACTACAACTAAAAGACAAAACGAATATCATCCAGAACCATGGGTAGGCTGGCTGAGTGGAAATTCTACAACTAAAGGAAAGAGAAAAGCACACTGAGTCTGGTAGGAGGTGCAGAGGTGTGAAAGTGTGGAGGTATGAAAGTGCATGTGAAAGGGGCTGGCAGCTGGGTACACTGTTGTCTTTTTCAGTCAGGAGGGAGATACAAGCTCCCAACTGCTCTGAACTCCAGTTCCAGGTGAGAATCTGGGACCCAGACTCATATGGAGAGAAACTGGACTGTCTGGCATTGGGCCGGAATGTGAGGGCAGCTTTATTGCAGAGGTGCTTATAGTGGTCATTGTTCCTCGATGGGGCCATAATATACAGACCCCGGGACCACTCCTAGTCAGAGCAGACTGGCAGCCATTGCTGTTTGCTCCACCCTGGTGATTCTCTGAGACACTGCCCCACCCAATTTACAACCCCACCCAAGCTGTACGCAGAGGCCTTTGCATTATGAATATCCTGGCCTTTCTCTGCCTAAAAAACTAGGCAGACTCAGTGAGCACAAAGCCCCACTGAAGCAAGTCCTGCCCCATAAGGGTGTCTCCAGCACAGAAGTTCTCCCATTGTAGACACAACTGGTCCTCACAGCCAATTGCCTGGAGGTCAGTTACACCCAATGATACCAACAGCAATCAAGGCTTAACTACAAGACTGTGCACACAGCCCACAAAGGGGTGCACCAAGAGTGTCCACCTCAGGTAATTAGGGAGGCTGAGCCACTGGGCCCTATAGGACACCTAGTACACAAAGCCACTCTATCAACACAGGGAAGCAGCCAAAATGGGGAGACAAAGAAACAGGCCACAAATGAAAGAAATGGCGGAAATTAAACGACTGGATATAGAGTTCAAAACCACGGTTATAAGGTTACTCAAGAATCTTCTAGAAACCTCCAAGAAATATAGTGAAACCCTCAAAGATATGAAAAAAGACCAATTAGAAATTAAGCATACACTGACTGAAATAAAGAATAATATACAGAGATCCAACAGCAGACTAGAGGATCCCAAGAATCAAGTCAAATATTTGAAATACAAAGAAGCAAAAAACACGCAACTGGAAAAACAAAAGGAAAAAAAGAATACAAAAATATGAAGTTTGAAGTTGTGTCTAAGAATTAAAATTTAGATAGTACAAGGAGCCTCTGGGACAACTTCAAGCATACCAACATCTGAATTATATGGGTGCCAGAAGAGAGAGAGCAAGATATTGAAAACCTATTTGAAGAAATAATGACAGAAAACTTCCCCTACCTGGTGAAAGAAATAGACTTACAAGTCCAGGAAGTGCAGAGAACCCCAAACAAAAGGAATCCAAAGAGGACCACACCAAGACACATCATAATTAAAATGCCAAGGGCAAAGACAAAGACAGAATCTTAAAAGAAGCAAGAGAAAAACAGTTAGTTACCTACAAGGGAGTACCCATATGACTGTCAGCTGATTTCTCAACAGAAACTATGCAGGCCAGAAGGGAGTGGCAAGAAATATTCAAAGTGATGAATAGCAAGAACCTACAACCAAGATTCCTCTACCCAGCAAAGCTATCATTTAGACTTGAAGGTCAGATAAAGAGCTTCATAGATAAGAAAAAGCTAAAGGAGTTCATCACCGCCAAACCAGTATTATATGGAATGCTGAAGGGTATCCTTTAGGAAGAGGAAGAAGAAGAAAAAGATAAAGATAAAAATTATGAACAACAAAGTGACAACAAATACATTTCTATCAACAAGTGAATCTAAAAATCAAGTGAATAAAAAATCTGACGAACAGATAAACTCGTGAATAGAATAGAATCAGGGGCATAAAAAGGGAGTGGACTGACAATTCTCAGGGGGAAGGGGGTGTAGGGGTCTGCAGGAAGAGACTGGACAAAAATCATACACCTATGGATGAGGACAGTTGGGGGGGGGGTAAACAGGGGTGGGGTGGGAACTGAGTGCAGTAGAAGTCTGGGGGGAAAAGAGGAACAACTGTAATAATCTGAACAATAAAGATTTATTTAAAATAATCTGTATATTGCACTGTGTTTCCACTACCCTGTTAAATCATCTTCTGCCATTATAAATTAGGCCCTCTTCCTCCCACCACCACCTTCCCTCTGGCAATCTTCACACTGATGTTTGTGTTCACAAATTTCAGTTTCATATCCCACATATGAGTGAAATCATATCGTTTTTAACTTTTCCTGACTGACTTATTTCACTTAGCATAATATTCTCAAGCACTATCCATGTTGTCACAAATGGCAGTAATTCAATTTTTCTCATGGCTGAGTAGTATTCCATTGTGTATATGTACCACATCTTCCTTATCCAATCCTTTATCGTACCTATATATTTTTCATCAAAGCAGTATAGTCTAGATTACACTGCAGAAACAAGCAACTACAGAATCTCAATGACTTAAAACAACATTTGTTTATTTCTCACTCTACATGTCAACAGAAAGGCTACATTCATCTTAGTGATTGAGGGACATCTTCTGTCATAAGTTTATGATTTTTTGATTCCACTATTTTAATACAAAGTTTCAGAGTTTGTAGTAGATGTGAAAGAGAACACGAAGAATTTATTATTGGCTCATGAATGCACCAACCTAACATTGACACGTTATCCCTATTCACATATATTTTGTCACATATAACTTCAAATAGGCAGGGATACAGTTTTCTGTGTTGTGGAGGTTAAGAGGAGAGCCAGAATTGCTGGAGAGCATTAGTAATGTCTATTGTAGCTATTTGTCTTGGTTTATTTTCTTTCATACATTGCCAATTGACTCTGTGCTATAAAAATCAAGGAAATTAGTGATACTTCTTTCCATCTGTCTTTCCCACCTTTATTTTTATTAGTTCTATCATTATTTTACATAATAAAAGATTATAATATTCACTAGGGGCCTGGTGCACGAAATTCGTGCACTGGGTGTGTGTGGGGGGGGGGGGTAGTGTCCCTCAGCCCAGCCTGCCCCCTCTCACATACTGGGTGCCCTCAGGCATTGACCCCCATCACCCTCCAATCGCAGGATTGGCCTCTTGCCCAGGCCTGACGCCTCTGACCCAGGCTTCAGGCCTGGGCAAGGGGACCATCATATCCCCCCAATCCCTGGCTCCGCCCCCCACCCAGGCCTGATGCCTCTGACCCAGGCATCAGGCCTGGGCAGGGGACCCCCAGCTCCCCGCGGTTGCAGGCTCCACCTCTGGCCTAGGCGTCGAGCCCAGGCAGCGGGGACCCGCAGCTGCAGCAGCCCCACGATCGTGGGCTTCGCTTTAGGCCCAGGCATGGGACCCCTAGCTCCTGGGACTGCCAGCTTCGACCGTGCCCAGCTCCCATCGCTGGCTCCACCCCTACTTCCTGCTATCACTGGCCAGGGTGGAAAAGGCACCTGATTCTCTGATCATGGCTGGGGGGCAGGGCAAAGGTGGCCCTAGGGCCGCCTTTGCCCTGCCCCCTAGCTCTTAGCTCCCCCCTGGGTTTCCGATCACTGTCAGTGGCAGGGGGCTTCTTCCTGCTTTCCCTTTCGCCTCCCTGCATTGTGCCTACATATACAAATTAACCACCATCTTGTTGGCAGTTAACTGGCAGTTATACTTAGTTGGTAGTTAATTTGCATATAGCCCTGATTAGCCAATGAAAAGGGTAACGTCGTACGCCAATTACCATTTTTCTCTTTTATTAGTGTAGATATTATATTCTATAAGTATAATTGTTCCACATGCTTTATCTAATAGACTGATTCTAAAACCTAAAAAAACTACTATTAATATGTACTATAAGGGGAAACCAAAATGGCGGCATAGGTAAACACCAGAAACTGCTGCCTCCCACAACAACCTCAAAAATACAATGAAAAGACAAAACAGACATCATCCAGAACTACAGGAAGGCTGGCTGCGTAGAAATTCTACAACTAGAAGGAAAGAGAAAAGCACACTGAGACCCAGAGGAGCTGCGGAAGTAAATTGCAGAGGTACGGAGGCTCGAGCGCGCGCAGAAAGGGGCTGGCACCTGAGGAAGTGGCTGTCTTTTTGAATCGGGAGGGAGTCACAAGCTCCCGACTGCTCTGAACTCCGGTTCCGGGAAGTCTCTGGGGACCCAGGACTCATACAGGGAGAAACTGGACTGTCTGGCAGCAGGCAGAACTCGGAACTTGAGGGCGACTTTCTCTCAGAGGTGCTTGCAGTAATTCCAGGGACACTGAGACACATGGCCCCTTAGGGCAGGGCTGAGGATCTGCCATAGCTGCTTGCTCCGCCCTTTGATTCCCTGAGACCCCGCCCCACCCAGGCTGTGGCAGAGGCTTTTACATATGAATGCCCTGGCCCTTTGGAACCTGAAAATTACCTAACAAATTGCAGCTGGGCCAGACCCAGAACTTCCAAGAGAAGGCCCAAGGCCCCACAGCAGCTTGCATTACTTCACAGTTGGGCCTCATCTGGGCACGTCCAAACTCCATAAAAGGAAGGTAAATCTGCAGTTCTCTTCGTAGCTCCTGATGGGTAACCTCAGGCAGAGGCTAAATTAGCACCTCCTTAGAGCCAAGAGCCAGTGTACCCAGTGGTCAGAGTAGGACCATCCAGATTACAATTCCTCAGATCCATAAGGGACACACTCAGGGGGCAGACTCAGTGAGCACCAGAGACCCACTGAAGAAAGTCTTGCCCCAGAAGGGTGTCTTCAGCACAGAAGTTCTCCCACTGCAGACACAGCTGATTCTCACTGCCAATTGGCCTGGAGGTCAATTCCTCCCAGTGATCCTACAACAATCAAGGCATAACTACAACAAGACTGTGCACAAAGCCCACAAGGGGGTGCACCAAGAGTGTCCACCTCAGGTAAATGGGGAGGCTGAGCCATTGGGCCCTACAGGACACCTAGCACACAAAACCACTCTACCAACACAGGGAAGCATAAAAAATGTGGAGACAAAGAAACAGGTCACAAATGACAGAAATGGCGGAAAGCAAATGACTGGATATAGAGTTCAAAACCATGTTTATAAGGTTTTTCAAGAATTTTATGGAAACCGCCGATAAATTTAGTGAGACCCTGGAGGATATGAAAAAAGACCAACTAGAAATTAAGCATACACTGACTGAAATAAAGAACAATATACAGAGATCCAGCAGCAGACAAGAGGATCCCAAGAATCAAGTCAAAGATTTGAAATACGAAGAAACAAAAATACCCAACCAAAAAAGAAAAAAAGAATCCAAAAATATGAAGGAGCCTCTGGGACAACTTCAAGCGTACCAACATCAGAATTATAGGGGTACCAGAAGAAGAGAGAGGGCAAGATATTGAAAACCTATTTGAAGAAATAATGACAGAAAACTTCCCCCACCTGGTGAAAGAAATAGACTTACAAGTCCAGGAAGCGCAGAGAACCCCAAACAAAAGGAATCCAAAGAGGACCACACCAAGACACATCATAATTAAAATGCCAAGAGCAAAAGACAAAGAGAGAGTCTTAAAAGCAGCAAGAGAAAGCAAGTTAGTTACCTACAAGGGAGTACCCATACAACTGTCAGCTGATTTCTCAACAGAAACTTTGCAGGCCAGAAGGGAGTGGCAAGAAATATTCAAAGTGATGAATACCAAGAACCTACAACCAAGATTACTTTATCCAGCAAAGCCATCATTCAGAATAGAAGGTCAGATAAAGAGCTTCATAGATAAGAAAAATCTAAAGGAGTTCATCACCACCAAACCAGCATTATATGAAATGTTGAAAGGTATTCTTTAAGAAGAGGAAGAAGAAAAAGGAACTCTTACCATTTGCCACAGCATGGATGGAACTGGAGAGCATTATGCTAAGTGAAATAAGCCAGTCAGAGAAGGATAAATACCACATGATCTCAGTCATTTGTGGAATATAATGAACAACATAAACTGATGAACAAGGACTGATCCAGAGAGGCATTGATTGGAATGTCGGGCCTTGGAGGGAAGGTAGGGGAGGGTGGGGGGAAGGGGGAAAGATCAACCAAAGGACTTATATGCAAGAATATAAGCCTAACCAATGGACATGGACAACGGGGGGGGGGGTGAGGGCATGAGTGGGGGAAGGTAGGGGGTAACGTGGGGATAAGGACACATATGTAATATCTTAATCAATAAAAAATATATTTAAAAAATAAATAAATAAAATAAAATAAAATAAATATGTACTATAGGATTATATAAGTATTGTATACTATAGAAACAAGTAATAGTTTGGCCATTCCACCAGAAATAAAATTTAATATTCCATATCTAAAGACTGTTACTTGAAGGAGTATCTTTGAGATATTAAAATCTAATTGTTATTGTTCATAGTTTTATGAAAGTGTTAAAGCATAAAAAGAGTTGTGATGGTAATATAGTGAACTCCATGTGCTCATCACTTAGCTCAGAGGTTCTCAACCTGTAGGTTGCTACCCCTTTGGGGGTCGAATGACCCTTTCACAGAGGTCACCTAAGACCATCAGAAAACACATATATATTTACATATTGTTTTTGTGATTAATCCCTATGCTTTAATTATGTTCAATTTGTAACAATGAAAATACATCCTGCATATCAGATTTTTACATGACGATTCATAACAGTAGCAAAATTATAGTCATGAAGTAGCAATGAAAATAATTTTATGGTTGGCGGTCACCACAACATGAGGAACTGTATTAAAAGGTCGCAGCATTAGGAAGGTTGAGAACCACTGACTTAGTTTAAAAATTATCACCACATGACCCACCCGCTTCATCATGCTTAATTATATTAAAATAAATTCTTGTCAACATACCACTTTATCTTATATAATAAAGAGGTAATATGCAAATTAACCCTCACACCTTCACAAGATCGCTATCTAAGACCAGGCTAGCAGGGGTGTTAGTGAGGGACAACCAAACGACTGAACAAGCAGGCTGCATGGGGCGAAGAGGCCAGCAGGGGGGTTAGTGAGGGATGACCAAATGACTGAACAAGCAGTCTGATTGACATGACCAGGTTGGCGGGGGGAGGAGGGGCTGTGAAGGGTGACCAGTCCAGCAGGGGGCAAGTTGGGGGTGACCAGATTGACAGAGGGGGGAAGTTGGGGGCAACCAGGCCAGAATGGGGAGCAGTAAAAGGTGACCTGGCCAGTGTGTGTGTGTGTGTGTGTGTGTGAAGTTAGGGGCAACCAGGCCAGCAGGGGGAGTGCAGTTGGGGGCGACCAGGCCAGCAAAGGAGGCAGTTGGGGGCAATTTGGCTGGCAGGGGGGGGACATTTGGGGGCAACCAGGCTGGCGGGGGGGGGGCAGTTAGGGGCGATCAGGCCAGCACGCAGAGGCAGTGATGGGTGATCAGGCTGGCGCGGCGGGGGGGGGGGGGGGGCAGTTAGGGATGGCCAGGCAGGCAGGCAGGTGAGCGATTAGAAACCAGTAGTCCAGGATTGTGAGAGGGATCGGGTCTAAACCGGCAGTGGGACATCCCCCAAGGTATCCTGGATTGGAGAGGGTGCAGGCTGGGCTGCGCTGAGGGGAATCCCCCCATGCACAAATTTCATGCACCAGGCCTCTAGTCCAATAAATAATTAAGGATCTATCTCTAAACCATAAAGACTTGTAAGTTGTTTATCTGACCAGAAATCCATTACTATAACCAGAATTAATAGCAATCATTTATTAACATTAGTCACAAATGTTCAGGCAGTGTTCTGTTAGTTTCCTCAGAGTGCCATAACAAATTATGTAGCTTTAACAACATAAATTTGTTGTATCATAGTTCAGGAATTTAGAATTCGAAATTCATAGTATTGGCAGGTCCATACTCCTTGTAAAGGTATTAGGAAAAAATCTGTTCCAGGCTTCTGTCTCCTAGCTTCTGGTAGTTCCTTGGCTTGGGGCAGCATAATTCTAATGTTTACATGACATATTTCCTGTATGCATGTCTCTGTGTCTAAATTTCCATGTTTCTTAAGGCCACAGTCATATTGGGTTGGAATTTACCTTAATGACCTCATCATAATTTGATCATCTGCAAAGCCCTATTTCCAGATGAGATAACTTTCATAGGTCCTGGCATTTAGAGCTTTAATATTTATTTTGGAAAAACACAATACAACTCAATATTGACATTTCTTCCCTTGTCTCACTCATTTTCTTTTTATGGTTGAATTTTTAAAAACCATAATCTAAAAAAAAAAAAAAAATCCACACCTATCTCTGAACTCAATAGATTTCCTTTCCCAATTTTGTTTTTTGATAAAACCACAGAGCTTGTCCTATAGATTTTTCTGCATTTGTAGGTTTTGATGATTGCTTCCTTTTAGAGTCATTTACCACATTGCTTCATTTCTAGATTCCAGTACAACTGTAATTTAATCATGGGACTTAATAATATCCAGATTTTGGCAAGACTGCTTCATACATTTTGTTATAAATCTCCTATTGTATATCATCAGAAGCCATATAGTGTCTGGTTTCTTCTAATTTTGTGATGCCTAATCCAGCAGTGAGTTTATTATCATTGTAATACATCCACTATGATGTTTTCCATCAGCTTTTTCCTTCCTTCCTTCCTTCCTTCCTTCCTTCCTTCCTTCCTTCCTTCCTTCCTTCCTTCCTTCCTTCCTTTCTTCCTTCCTTCCTTCTCTTTCTTTCTTTCTTTCTTTCTTTCTTTCTTTCTTTCTTTCTTTCTTTCTTTCTTTCTTTCTTTCTTTCTTTCTTTCTTTCTTTCTTTCTTTCTTTCTTTCTTTCTTTCTTTCTTTCTTTCTTTCTTTCTTTCTTCTTCCTTCCTTCCTTCCTTCCTTCCTTCCTTCCTTCCTTCCTTCCTTCCTTCCTTCCTTTCTTTCTTTCTTTCTTTCTTTCTTTCTTTCTTTCTTTCTTTTTCTTCCTCACCCAAGCACATTTTTTTTCATTTATCTTTTAGAGAGAGTGGAAGAGAGAAAGACAGAGAGAAACATCGATGTAAGAGAAACATATAGGTTAATTGCCTCCTGCATGCACCCTGAGTAGGACCTGGCTGGGGAGGAGCCTGCAACCAAGGTAAGTGCCCTTGACTGGAATCAAACCTGGGACCCTTTGATTTGCAGGCCGGCTCTCTATCCTCTGAGCCAAACTGGCTAGGGCTTTTCCATCAGCTTTTCAATTAATTTAAGCAGCCATTGACTACTCTTGCTAGATGAATTATTTAAAGATGAAACCTACCTTCTATTATTTCTTTCTAGTTTATATTTTGTAACTACTATTTCTTGAATCAGACATCATCCTCTTATAGTCTTTTTTGTATTTGGTTACAGTCACTTCTTGAATAATATTTTATCTGTGTTAAGAGAAGAACAAAGTGTTTGAAGTCTTAGACTTCTGAAAATTTCTTTATTCTGCCCTCAGATATGATTGATAATTTGGATGGGTATAGAATACTAGGTGAAAATATTTGCCCTTAGAACTTTGCCTGCATAGATACTCTCTTATTGTTTGCTAGTATTCATCACTGTTGATAAGAATTCTAGAAAACTTTAGACATACTTTAGTTTACTCTCAGATAAGCTTTTATAATTTTTTTCTTATCTTTTATGCTTTGAATTTTCTTCATAATGTAGCTTTTATTCATAAAGAATTTTGTGTCTAAGTGGAAAGTTTTAAATTAGAAGACATGTCTCTTGCCACTGCATGGTGATTTAGTCTACTTTCTTTCTGATTATTTCCACCTTTCCATTGTCTTTCTCCTTTACTTTTCAAAGGAATTCTCATAAAATTGATTACTAGCCTGATATATCTATATTCTGCATGCACTTTAACTTTTTACATCTCCTGGAAGATTTATTTGAATTTATCATTTAGATCAACAACTTAAAATTCAGTCAATTATATTTATATTTTCCAGACCATCCATCACAATTTTTTGTAATGTTAGCAATCACAATTTGAATTTTTAATTAATCTTTTTAAGCTTCTGAATGTTACTTTCACAAAAAAATCTGTACATATTTTATTTTTGTGATTTTCCTCCAAAATGTGCCTGAGCACACCAAGTTCAAAGCATTTTAAACTGTACTTTAGTCCCTTAGCATGTTATTGATTTATATCAAATGTTATTATTTGTATGAGTATTCATATTTATAAATAAAGTACTACATCATTTGGAATAAGTTGTTAGCCTAGGATTGTTGCCGGAAACCATTCATTGTCTTCACTAGCTGAGTTTAGACAGAGACCCTCCAAAAGCTAGTAACCTTTGAAGTTCTAGCAAAGGTCAGAACTGTGCACCACCCAGTTAATCTAGATAATGATAGCTGAAGCAACCTCCCTACCTTTAATCATGTAAATTGCCTAAGGGTGATGTTATGACCTAATCTGTGTGTCATTGAAACCTCCTTAACCTAGGGCTACCCCAAACAAACCACCTTACCTTCGGGCTACCCCAGACAGATCTCCTTACCCTAAGGCTACCCCGACCTCAATAAAAGATCGGAGTGGCCTGAGCTTAGGTGGAAGTCCTTCGGGACTTGCCCGCCTGGTCCCCCAATATTGCAAAATTATCTCCTGTCTTTTTCTCTCATTTGTTGTGCGGCTCCTCTTTCAGATACCGAACCCTACTCCACACAGAACGTGGAGGGAGTCATACTCGACAACTGTGTGAGTTTTTATTCTACAGCCCTGTGCCTGTGGGTTATGTGAGTGGGCAGAGCATTTATATGAGTGCATGAACAAAGAGTAGGCAAGTATGTATTTGGGTGCTCCTATATTAGGTGCATATATGTTTACCAGGGTTATATAGTCTTGTTGGATCGTTCCCTTTAGTATTATGTAGTAACCTTTGTTGGCTCTTGTGATTGCCTTCATTTTGAAGTCTATTTTGTCATATATGAGTATTGCTACCTCAGCTTTTTTCTTTTTCATTTCCATTTGCCTGAACTTTTTTCTATCCCTTCACTCTCATCCAGTGTGAGTCTCATTCTGAGATGGGTCTCTTGTAGACAGTATACAGTTGGGTCATGTTTTTGTATCCATTCAGCTACCCTATGTCTTTTGACTGGAGCATTTAATCTATTTACATTTAAGGTTATTATTGATAGCTACTTATTTATTTTCATTTTAATTCAGTATTCCTAGGTTTCTCTCTCTATTTCTTCTCATTACAGCTGTCCCTGTAGCATTTCTTATAATGTTAGATTGGTGGTAATGAACTCCTTTAGTTTTTTTTTTTGTTTTGTTTTTTTTTTTTCTGGGAAGCTCTTTTTTTTTTTCTGGGAAGCTCTTTTTTTTGGTGTCTTATTGACTGTCTTTTTATTTATTTATTTATTTTTTTAAATTAAATCTTTATTGTTCAGATTATTACAGTTGTTCCTGTTTTTTTCCCCCCATAGCTACCCTTCACCTGGTTCCCACCTCACCCTCTGCACTTACCCCCCCCCCCGTGTCCTCATCCATAGGTGTACGATTTTTGTCCAGTATCTTCCTGCACCCCCACAGCACTTTCGCCCCTGAGAATAGTCCCCTCCCTTTCTATGCCCCTGATTCTATTATAATCACCAGTTTATTCTGTTAATCAGATTATTTATTCATTTGATTTTTAGATTCACTTGTTGATAGATGTGTATTTGTTGTTCATAATTTGTATCTTTACCTTTTTCTTCTCCTTCTTCTTCTTAAAGGATACCTTTCAGCATTTCATATAATACTGGTTTGGTGGTGATGAACTCCTTTAGCTTTCTCTTATCAGTGAAGCTCTTTATATGACCTTCAATTCTGAATGATAGCTTTGCTGGATAAAGTAATCTTGGTTGTAGGTTCTTGGTATTCATCACTTTGAATATTTCTTGCCACTCCCTTCTGGCCTGCATAGTTTCTGTTGAGAAATCAGCTGACAGTTGTATGGGTACTCCCTTGTAGGTAACTAAGTGTTTTTCTCTTGCTGCTTTTAAGATTCTCTCTTTGTCTTTTGCTCTTGGCATTTTAATTATGATGTGTCTTGGTGTGGTCCTCTTTGGATTCCTTTTGTTTGGAGTTCTCTGCACTTCCTGGACTTGTAAGTCTATTTCTTTCACCAGATAGGGGAAGTTTTCTGTCATTATTTCTTCAAATACGTTTTCAATATCTTGCCCTCTCTCTTCTTCTGGCACCCCCATAATTCAGATGTTGGTACACTTGAAGTTGTCCCAGAGGCTCCTTACACTATCTTCATATTTTAGGATTCTTTTTTATTTTTGTTTTTCCGGTTGGGTGTTTTTTGCTTCATCGTATTTCAAATCTTTGACTTGATTCTTGTGATCCTCTAGTCTGCCTTTGGAACTCTGTAGAATATTATTTATTTCAGTCAGTGTATGCTTAATTTCTTGTTAATCCTTTTTTATATCCTTGAGGGTATCACTAGATTTCTTGAGGGTCTCACTAAATTTATCGGCGGTCTCACTAGACTTATTGAGGGTCTTACTAAATTTATTGGCGGTTTCCAGAAAATTCTTGAAAAACCTTAAGAGTGTGGTTTTGAACTCTATATCCAGTCGTTTGCTTTCCTCAATTTCTGTCATTTGTGACCTGTTTCTTTGTCTCCACATTTTTTATTATTCCCTCTGTTGATAGAGTGGCTTTCTGTGCTAGGTGTCTTTGTGCACGATCTTGTTGTAGTTAAGCCTTGATTGTTGTAGGTATCACTTGGAGAAATTGACCTCCAGGCCAATTGGCTGTGAGAATCAGCTGTGTCTGCAGTGGGAGAACTTCTGTTCTGGAGACACCCTTCTGGGGCAAGACTTGCTTCAGTGGGGCTTTGGTGCTCACTGAGTCTGCCCCCGAGTGTGTCCCTTATGTATCTAAGGAGTTGTAATCTGAACGGTCCCACTCTGACCACTGGGTACACTGGCTCTTGGATCTCTAAGGAGTTGCTAATTTAGCCTCTTCCTGAGGCTACCCAGCAGGAGCCCAGCTGTGAAGCAATGCATACTGCTCTGGGGCCTTGGGCCTTCTTTTGGAAGTTCTGGGTTTTTCTGTCCTAGCTGCAGTTTGTTAGGTAAAAGCCTCTGTGCACAGCTTGGGTGAAGCGGGGTCTCTGGGGATCAACAGGGCGGAGCAAGCAGCTATGTAAGCTCCTCAGTCCTACCTTAAGAGGCCCTGAGTCTCAGTGTCCTGGTAATCACTGCAAGTACCTCTGAGAGAAAGCCACCCTCAAGTTCCGACTGATGCCAGGCAGTCCAGTTTCTCCTGTATGAGTCTGGGTCCCCAGAGACTCTCCCGGAACTGAAGTTCACAGCAGTCAGGAACTTGAGACTCCCTTCCAATTGAAAAAGACAACCGCATACTCAGTTTCCAGCCCTTTTCACATGCGCCCTGTCCTCAGCTGCCAGCCCTTTCCACGTGCGCCGCATCCTCAGCTGCCAGCCGTTTCGCGTACACCTCAGTACCTCTGCACTTTACTTCCGCACCTCCTCTGAGTCTCAGTGTGCTTTTCTCTTTCCTTCTAGTTGTAGAATTTCCACTCAGCCAGCCTTCCTGTGGTTCTGGATGATGTCCGTTTTGTCTTTTAGTTGTTTTTTTGAAGTTGTTGTGCGAGGCAGCAATTTCCGGTGTTTACCTATGCTACCATCTTGGTTTCTCCCCTGGGAAGCTCTTTCTTTCACTATCTATTTTGAATGCTAACCCTGCTGAATATAGCAATTTTTGTTTCAGATTCTTTTTTTTCCATTACCTTGAGTACTTCATGCCATTCCTTCCTGGCCTGTAGAGTTTCTGATGAGAAATCAGATGACAGCCTTATGGGAGCTCCTTTGTAGATAACAGTTTGTTTCTCTCTCACTGCCTTCAAGTTTCTTTCTTTGTCTTTAATTTTTAGCATTTTAATTATGATGTGTCTGGGCATGGGCTTTTTTGGGTTCTTCTTGGTTGGTACTCTCTGTGCCTCTTGAACTTGTGTTACTTTTTCTTCAGCACATTTGGGAAGTTTTCTCTCATTATTCCTTCAAACGGGTTCTCTATCCCTTTCTCCCTTTCTGCATCTTCTGGCACACCTACTATGCGAATATTGTTATATCACATGTTGTCCCACAGCTCCCTTAAGCTGTCCTGTTTTTTAATTATTTTCTATTTAGTTCTCTGATTAAGTGATTTTTTTCCTACCCTGTCTTCTCATTCACCAATCTTATCCTCAGCTTCCCCTAATCTGCTGAGTATTTCTTCCCATGAATTCTCTATTTGTGCTGTCATTCTTTATTTCTGACTGTTCTTTTCTCATAGTTACTATAGTTTTTCTCATGTTGTTGGTCATCTTTACCATCATTATTATGAACTGTATATCATATAAATTTCTTATCTCCATTTCATTTATCTCTTCTTCTGGAGGATTCTCTTGTTCTTTCATTTGGGGGTTATTTTTGGCTCCTCATTTTGGCCTCCTGTTTGAGTTTGTGACTATGTATTAGATCAGCTATTCATCCAAATCTCTAGTGAAGGAAAGTGTCAAATGCTGTTTCTGACTAATTAGGTCCGGCAAAGACTCCAGAGACCACCTCTGCCAGCAGACTGATTTGATTCAGTCTTGAGTAGCCCTCAGGCAATGTTCCACAGGTGTGGTAAGAATTTTTCCAACAAGGTGGGGCAATTGCTCTTGCCTATAGGCCCATGGTCGGCAAATTGCAGCTTGTGAGCCACATGTGGCTCTTTGGCCCCTTGAGTGTGGCTCTTCCTAAGCCTTAGGAGTACCCTAATTAAGTTAATAACAATGTACCTACCTATATAGTTTAAGTTTAAAAAATTTGCCTGTCAAAAAAAAATTTCAATCATTGTACTATTGATATTTGGCTCTGTTGACTAATGAGTTTGCCGACCACTGCTATAGGCTAATTGTGATTCTCAGTTTATGGGCCTCATAAACTCCACAGGGTGAGGCAAGGGATTTAAAATAGGGTGGGTCAACTGTCTTCCCGCCAGGCAAAAAACTAGATAACAAATGTCTACCTGAGTAAGATGACCTCTACTGCTTGCAGGAATTACTCAGCACAGGAAACAGGTGTCTGCCTTGTGATCTCTAACTCCAGATCCCTCAACACTGGCTTCTGCTCACAGAGCTCCAGTCTACTCTGCCCTTCCTCTTCTGAAGCCAAAGATGAGTGGCCACACACAGAATTTTGTGCATTGGCCCTTTAAGAGGGTGCCTGCATTTCCAGTTGTCTTTCTCTGGCAGACAGCAACCCTGTTGCTTTTCACAGCCAGATGTTATGTGGGCATCTTTCTTAGTTCTGATGCTCTCTGCTGTGGTGCACAGTTTGAGGATTAGACCCCAGAGTTCTCAGTGACAACCTCTCACAGTTCCAGATATATCTCAGGAGCTTCAGCTGCTGTCTGTGGGAGCTTGGCTAGCTCTTTTGTGCCTCTGTCCTTCCTACCAGTCTCTATGTGGTCTCCCACTTTCTGTCCTTTGTTATCAGGACTCTCTCCAGCTAGTCTTGACATCCTTTATTTTTTATCTTTAATGAAAATATTAAAATCAGACCTTAATTTCTGCCAGTTAAATTTCATTTTTTTAGTATAATTAGTGTGAGTTAATATTCTGCTATGCCAAAATAATTTTTAATCTGGATTCTGTTATCAGTCTTAGTAGTTCAACCTTCTTGTTTTATGCCATCTGACATTTTATAGCATACTATCTGTAAAGCCTAACAGTTAAAGTAATTGATTTGTGATTAGGCAGCTTAACATCAGTAGCTATGTGACTGGGAAAAGTAATTTATGTTTTAATGTCCTTATCTTTAAACTAGTTGTGTTGTAAGGACTAAATGAGATAAGAAATATAAGGGATTGAGTATAATGCCTAACATGTAATACTTTTTAGTTGGTCAATTATTATTAAATATTTAATGGGCTAGGGCAGCCTTGGGTAAACTACGGCCCGCGGGCCGGATCCGGCCCGTTTGAAATGAATAAAACTAAAAAAAAAAAAAAAAAAAAAAAACAAGACCGTACCCTTTTATGTAATGATGTTTACTTTGAATTTATATTAGTTCACACAAACACTCCATCCATGCTTTTGTTCCGGCCCTCTGGTCAGTTTAAGAACCCATTGTGGCCCTCGAGTCAAAAAGTTTGCCCACCCCTGGGCTAGGGTCAAGTCAGAAAGACAGACCTTTTTTAATGTCACCATCTTAAAATATCATTTTTCAGTGACAGAACGCAACTTACTCAAATAATAACCTTAGGTTAATGACAGAGCTTGAATGCTTATTATAGTATTCCTTTCATCACTATAGGACAGGTAGAGATAAACTACTCAGTTGGGGACAATGTGATTTCCTTACCATCATGTTTGCTTTGAGTGGCAGGCTGGAAAAGGAAATGCCAAATCCTGTTTCATATTAACTTGAAAAATTCAACAGATAAAATCTTGGCATCATTACTTTGCCATTTTAGGATTAAAATAATTAGCATAGTGTCTAGGGAAAACTCACTGTTTTTCTTTATGCACACTTACAACACTTCACTTATGACACTGGATGTGTGTGTGTGTGTGTGTGTGTGTGTGTGTGTGTGTGTGTGTTTTCCCTACACCAAGCAATCTTCTGTGACACCAGCTGGATGTCCTACAATTCCATTCAATTTTGATACTAATTTGAGTTAACACAGACCTCGTGGATTAAATACTCAGTACCTCAACTCCACCCCATCTCATACACCAGTAGCAAATACAGTGCTTTTAACTGACCAGTTATATAAATCATGTCATAGTTCTTAGTGATTCTAACATTCAGAGAAATTATTAAACTAACATTATGAGTTGTGAATTCCTTTATTTTATTTGCTAAAATACTTTGTTTCCTCCATACATTTCAGCTTTATGTGTATGTCATAGCCTCATCTTTACCAATAATTACCATTTCCAAAGTCTCAGGTTTAAACCTATCATTCTATGATACATAACTGCTCTATATCAGCTCAATCTATTTCTATTATTCAATTCTTATATTTTTCCAACCCAGTTGGACTTATCTATTGACCTTACTAGCTCTTCATTTTCCCTCACTTGTTTCATATCCTTACCTCCCTCTTTACACAGCATTGTTCCACAGCTCATCATTGTAGTAACTCCTTTGTGCCTCTCAACCCTCTGGCCTCTCTGTTTATCTCTGAAATCATTCCTGAAGAAACAACAACACTGATTAAGTTCAATATACAGGTATGCCACTTCTGTACCCAAGCAGCTGAACAAGTCTGAAAAAAGCACAGAAACTTGTCAGGTTGCCTTACTGTAAATATTTGACTACAAATATTGTATGTTCAGCAATTCCCAGTAACATTATTCATCTTGCCTAGCCAATTTACTCTCTCAATAACTAACATAAGTTCTCCTCTGTCTTAATACTTTCAATTTACTTCCATATCCTCAGTGTTAGCTGATGAAGTTGCCTTTTATTACATTGAGAAAAAATATCAAAAGAAGACTTATTATTTCCTACCACAAAACCTACTAACTTCTAAACAGCTATAAAAGTACTCTATCTCCCCTCTTGCTATAAGAGACAAATTATTTTTGCTTCTATTTTATCACTCGCATCCCACCTGTGCATTAAATTTCTCCTACTCAAGGACTCTGCATGTATAATTATTTGTCTCTCTTGCATCATTAATTTCTCAATTACTTTGGCTCATTTCCAAATGCAGACTTGCTATAATATATCCATCTAAAATGTTAAATCCTCACACAACCATAAATCTACCATTCCATTTCTCTTTTCCTCTTTAGAGTAAGAAGATATATTGAGATAAATTACTAAGCTGAATGTCACCATTATATCATAATTTTTTTCTGAAACCACTTCAGTAATCTTTATTTTTCCCTGTCCACTCTTCTGAAATTAGAATTGTTAGTGCCGGGAACCAGTTCCAGCATGTCATAATTTCAAGAGTTTCATCAAAAGGTTGATGAGACTTGGAGACTCAATAGGGTTGAGTCACACATGTAGTCACCTGTTGGGAATGGCTAAAGGCATTTTCCCAAACCTGAATAGGAAACTGATTGTGGCGGCCAGACAGTTAAAGGACATCTTAATCTACATGTTATTGCCTCCTACTGGCCAAACACCTGAACAGCTGTAGGCTAATTCCCCTAAACTGACAATGCTTCTGTACCCTTTGAAATCATACCCTTTGAAGTGTATTATCTCCACCTTGCCTTAGGACAAATTGTGTTCATAAAGGCAAGGGTTCTAGACAAGGAGGGAGTCTTCAGTTCCTTTAGCTGAAGGTCCTCTGACCTCCAATGCCTTTCAAAATTATATCTCATCTCCTGACTCTTTATTCGTCCCCAGATTCCTATGTCATCTACGCACAGCGCCTTTTCCAGATTCCTGAACCCTTCTTGAGGCTGAGACAAGAACCCTGGCAGTTAGTATATTAATTGACCAGGATCTCTAACGTTGCCAAATGCAATGTCCAAATCTTGCCTGACAAGATTAATTCTTTTCTGCCTCTTGAAAACTCTTTTTTTCACATCATGTTCACCCATTTTTTTTTCTGCTATTTCACTGTTGTGAAAATGCAGGCATTTTTTCCTGCTAACTTTTAAAGTAATAAATGTATTTGTTTATATATTTGATTCTCTATAAGTCTAATTTTAGGAAATCCCCAAGGCTTACTTCTGCCAAATTCTTTCCTTTTTAATTTAATGTAATTTAAGTATTTATTTTTAAATTGAATTTATTGTGGTAACATTGTTTAATAAAATTATGTAGGTTTCAGGTGTACAATTGTATGATATATCATCTGTATATTGTATTGTATGTTCACCACCCGAAGTCAGTTTCCTTCCACCTCCATTTAACCTCCCTATACCTCTTCTCTTCCTGCCCACCTCTTTTCCTATGGTAATCACCTTACTGTTTGTTTTCTGTGTTTATGAGTTTTTCTCCTCTTTTTTTTTTTTTGCTTAATCCCATCACCTTTTCACCCAGCCCTTCAATCCTTGTCCCCTCTGACAGCTGTCAGACTGTTCTCTATCTATAAGTCCATTTCTACTTTGTTAGTTTATTTTGTTAGAGTCTACATATGAGTGAAATCATATGGTACCTTTCTTTCTCTGACTGGCTTATTTCACTTAGCATAATGCTGTCCATGCTGTCACAAAGGGTAAGTAGTTCTTCTTCTTCTTCTTCTTCTTCTTCTTCTTCTTCTTCTTCTCCTTCTTCTTCTTCTTCTTCTTTTATAGCCTATTGGTATTCCATTGCATAAATGTACTAAAGTTTTTTTTTTTATCTACTCATCTACTGATGGACACTTGGGCTGCTTCCAAATCTGGGCTATCGATATATATAAAAGCTTAATCGGCTGAACAACCGAACAACCAAATGACCAGTCGACCAGTCGCTATAATGCACACTGACCACCAGGTGGTAGACACTCAATGCAGGAGCTTCCCCCTGGTGGTCTATGCACTCACACAGCAGAAGTGCCACTCAGCTGAGCAACCCGTCCCGGCGGCCCACCAGCCAAGTGGTAGCCACTCCCTCCCTCAGTAGTCCTGCAGGTCCAATCTCCAGAAAATGGGCCAGGCACAGATGAACCAGCAGCCTCATCCTGGAAGTCGGACTCAGGCACCGCAGCTGCTTCCCCTCCCTAGAAGCTCAGCAAGGAAGAACGGATATAAAAGCAGCCTTCAGGTGGCTCCCAACAATTGGCATGAATGTCAGTGGGATGGATCCAGATCCCGGGCCAGCAAGGGCATCCCATTGCCCACCTGGAGGGCTGATTACATCCCGCCTCCCTCCCTTGGGACTGGTGCCAGATGCAGGGCTCATGGATGGCGAGTGCCGCTGCAGCAGCATGAGATCGTGACTGACTGGGCACGAGCCCACAGCAGGCGCAGTGGGGCCAGGATGAGTGGGGTGGCAGGCAGGAGTGGCAGGAGATGTTGGACTGATAGTTTTGGTCCAATCCTCATAGGCCACCCCAAGGGACCCCACCCATGCACGAATTCATGCACTGGGCCTCTAGTTGTAAATAATGCTGCAATGATCACAGGAGAATTAAATGTTAGACTTGAAACCATAAAAGTCCTAGTAGAAAACATAGACAGTAAAATATTTAATATCACAGTGAGATATCACCTCACACCTGTCAGAATGGCTATCATCAATAAATCAACAAACAACAAGTGTTGGTGAGGATGTGGAGAAAAGGGAACTCTCGTGCACTGTTGGTGGGAATGCAGATTGTTGCAGTCACTGTGAAAAGTAGTATGGAGTTACCTCAAAAAATTAAAAATGTAACTGGCTTATGTCCCAGTGATTCCACTTCTGAAGATATATCTGATGAATCTCAAAACACTAATTAAAAATATATTCACCCCTGCCAAATTCTTAAGTGGCTTTATCTAGTCTCTTGGCTGCAATATCAATTCTATGCTGAAGATCCCCAAATTGATATTTCTAATTCAAACCTCCATTTTGAACTAAAGACTCATATCTAACTGTTTACTTATCATCTGCAGTAAGATTTCCGACACCTATCTCTATTTGAATGCATGAAATATTAAACTCCAGATCACTACTATTTCTAAAACTTGCTTTTTACTAGGTCTCCCCATTTCAATAAATGGCATCCCATTGCCTTGTGATTCATCTTTGATTCCTCTCTTTTTCTCACACTTAATATCTGTTTATTAAGAAATCCTATTAATCCTGCCTTTAAAATATACCCAAGATATAATATCTTATGGAACTTCTGTAGATATGACTATAGGACAGTGATGGCGAACCTTTTGAGCTCGGCGTGTCAGCATTTTGAAAAACCCTAACTTAACTCTGGTGCCATGTCACATATAGAAATTTTTTGATATTTGCAACCATAGTAAAACAAAGACTTATATTTTTGATATTTATTTTATATATTTAAATGCCATTTAACAAAGAAAAATCAACCAAAAAAATTGAGTTCGCTTGTCCCCTCTGACACACGTGTCATAGGTTCGCCATCACTGCTTTAGGACAAGCCACTCCTTCAATTGACTCTGAACTCTTTGCATATCTTTTTGTCTGCCAAAGTCTATATCCAGGTAACAAAGTAAATTTTTATTAAAGCATGTATTATTAGGTAACTTCTGTTTCCCTTTTGTATTCACATCCAATAATCTCTCACCTCCTCAATGCATTGCAATTAGTAATCTTCTGTGCATTTCCATATTTTTTTTTTATTTAGGGAATATTAAACACATGAAATTATACAGTATATACCTTTTAGATTGGATTTTCTTCCTTCAGCATAATTTTTTGGAGATACATACAGGTTGTTGTGTGCATTGTTAGCTCAGTCTTTTTATTGCTGAGTAGTATTCCATAGCATGGATATATAAGAATGAGTCTATATTTTCACATTTTCATTGGAATTTGTTGTTACCATGATTTTATTTTAGTCATTCTGATACATTTATAGTAATAGCTCTTTGTGATTTTATATAGCATTTCGCTAGTATGTAATGATGTTGATAATCTTTTCACATGACTATTTGCCATCTCTACAGTATAATGTCTATCAAGGTTTTTTTGCCCATTTTCTAATTATATTTTTACTGATGCATTTTGAGATTTATTTATATTCTTTTATATTTATATTTATTTATATTTTTTTTCAGAAATATCACAAACATTTTCTATGTCTTTAGCTTGTGTTTTTATATCCTTTATAGGCTCTTTCACAAATAATGTTTTTTATTTTGATGAGGTTCAATGTATCAATATTTTTTTTATAGATCACATTTTGGATTTAATGACTAAAAATTTTTTTTCTAGCCCTAACAGGTTTGGCTCAGTGGATAAAGTGTTGGCCTGCAGACTGAAGGGTCCAAGGTTTGATTCCAGTCAAGGGCACAGGGTTGTGGGGCTTGATCCCCAGTAGGGGGCATGCAAGAGGCAGTCGATCAATGTTTCCCTCTCATTGATGTTTCTAACTATATCCCTCTCCTTTCCTCTCTGTAAAACAATCAATAAAATATATTTTTAAAGGAAAAATTAAAAAAATATATTTTTCTAGCTTGTGAACTCAAAGATTTTCTATTAGATTTTTATTTAAAATTTTTATTGTATTAAAATATGCTTTACATAAAATTTAACATCATTATAAACATCTTTAAGTGTACAGTTCAGTGGCATCAAATACAGGCACATTATTTTAAGCCTTTACCACTATCTATTTCCAGAACCCTTTTTAATATTTTCAAACTAAAACTCCATATTGTTTATATAATAACTCTTCATTCCTCCATCCACCTAAGCCCTGGTAATAGCAATTCAACTTTCTGTTTCTAAGAATTTGGATATTCTAGTTACTTTATATAAGTGGAATAATACAGCAATTGTCCTTTTGTGACTGACTTATTTAACTTTTCATAAAGTTTTTAGGTTCTACCCATGTTGTAAAATGTTACAGAATGTCTTTCCTTTTTAAGGTTGGGTAATATTCTATTGTATGTATATAGTACAACTGGAGACCCGGTGCATGAAATTCATGCACGGGGTGGGGGGTCCCTCAGCCTGGCCTGCACCGTCTCCAATCCGGGACACCCTCGGAGGATGTCTGACTGCCAGTTTAGGCCCGATCATGCAGGGCCTAAACCAGCAGTCAGACATCCCTCTTACAATCCAAGACTGCTAGCTCCTAACTGCTCGCCTCCCTGCCTGCCTGCCTGATCTCCCCTAACCACTCTGCCTGCCAGCCTGATTGCCCCTAACTACTCTCCCCTGCTGACCTGATTCCTCTAACTGCTCTCTCCTGCTGGCCTGATCACCCCTCACTGCCCCTGCCTTGGCCCCCGCCACTGTGGCTTTATCTGGAAGGACGACCGGAAGATGTCTGGTTGACCTCGTCTAACTAACATATTACCTTTTTATTAGTATAGATTAGTCAGTTCAGACAGCCATAACAAAATATCATAAATTTGTGTGGCTTAACAGAAATGTATTTTCCTCACAGTTCTGGAGGCTGGAATTTGGAGTCAGGGTACCAGCAAAGCATCGTCCCATACACCAGAAAGTGGTAGATTGATTGCCAGTCAGGGCACATGCCCAGTTTTCAGATTCAATACCCAGTCTAGTGAGTGCAGAAAACAATGGAACAATGTTTCTCTCTCTCTCCCTTCTTCTCTCTGAGAACAACTAAAATGAATGATAAATAAATAATGTTCTCTAAGTATGGTTTTAACAGAAAAGACATTAGTGATCTATGAAGTGAAAAACTCGTTATAACACATATGTACAGCATGACCCCATTTAAAAAATATTTATTGATTTCAGAGGAAGGGAGGAGAGATAGAAACATCAATGATGAGAATCATTGATCAGCTGCCTCCTACACACCCCTCTGAGGATCAACCTTGAAATTTGAAATTGCCCAAATTCCTTTGCAGCTAGGTTTCTGGATATACATTTGTTTCTGCCTATTGGATGCACTTACACAATATTTTCAAGGCAGAAGTGGGGCAGAGGCATCTTCCTGCAGTTTGGGCTGTTTGCTACTGGTGATCATGTTTGCAGAGATGCAGAGGTTTTCTGCAGCACAATCCAGGCTGTGCACAGGCAGTTGTTGCAGAGGCAGTGTACAGTGACCTGTTTTGTGGGAGCTGGAGGGCACTTGCAGGGACAGCAGTTTCCTGATCCCCTGGTCACAGCTGTGCCATTATCCTAGAATTCAATTGTGGCTGAGGGGCATATCCTCCTGTTGGGCAAGGAATGTTTCCTGGAGGCTCAGCCTAATACCCACTCCTCTAGCTTTGTGATGATTTTCCAAGCACCAATTCCCTGTGTTAAATTATTTCCTGCCTAAAATAGAAAAGATCTAAAAACATTTTGGATCCTCTACTTTCAATGAAAACAATGCTGCACAGGGTCAGGTATGAGAAGTGGGTGAGGTATTGTGGAAAGCTCCCTTCTTTGAGTCTCATCTTCCTCTTCTGTAGAACCGAGACCAAAGATTATCTGTTCATAGTTACTGAAGATCATGGCAGCTGTGTTTCCTGAAGATGGCCACAACATTTCCTATCCCTCCTGTGGCCTTGCCTCTTTCCAACACGTCCTCTCTCTTGAAGTGGGGTTGACCTCTGAATTCCAAGGCCAAGGCCGAAAAGGCACAGGGCTGCAGCCCCACCCACCCTGCCAGGGTTTCCAGCTCAGGCGCTGCCCATGCTGCTCAGGGCTATGTCTGGCTTGGGGCCTTGTCCTCCTGGCATCCCCTCCCATCTGCAGCCCAGGGCCTTGCTGCACATCATGGCCCACCTGCTGGTGCTGTTGTAGCTCCTGGCTCCTGTGTGCCATTGTGCCCTCGCTCCACAGCCCCTATTCCTGCCGCTGTTCCAACCGGGGACAGATGCCCAGGTGCTGTGCATGGACTGCGAGGAAAGCCTTCCCACCCCACTCTCAACTCCAGTGCCCTGATCCTGGGTCCACTTCCACCAAAGGAGAGCTTTGCCCATGCAGCTGCCCAAGACTGAGACCAAGCAATTCCAAGATTCCAGGACGCCAAATTTCTGCCAGCCAAGGAAGTTGGCCGGCTGGTCCTGCTTTGATCGGGGAGTTGGGGTCGATTGGCCTGGATCAGGCCGGTTCGCTGGACACAGTGGGTATCATAGCAATCTGTCCTTACGTTGTTATGGTCTTGATGGTGTTATGGTCTCTGGCTTTATATATATATACTAGAGTCCCAGTGCACAAAAATTTGTGCACTTGGGGGGAAGGGGAGATCCCTCAGCCTGGCCTGTCCCCTCTCGCAGTCTGGGTCCCCTCAGGAGATAACGACCTGCTGGCTTAGGCCTGCTCCTGGGTGGCAGAGGCCAGGCCCAATCCCTAGGTGCAGCCCCTGGTCGGGCTCAGAGCAGGGCCGACTGGGGAGTTGGGGCGCCGCCCCCTGTCATGCACAGAGCAGGGCGGATTGGGAGGTTGCGATGCCACCCTCAGTCATGCTCAGGGTAGGGCCAATTGGGGGGTTGGGGCACCGCCCCCTGTCACGCACAGAGCAGGGCCAATCAAGGGGTTTGGGTGCTGCCCCCTGTCACTCACAGAGCAGGGCCCATCAGGGAGGTTGGGGTGCCCTACCCTGTCACACACAGAGCAGGGAGGATAAGGGGGTTGGGTCGCTGCACCATGTCATACTCAGGGCAGGGCTGATGGGGAGGTTATGGCTCTACCCCGTTACACACAGAGCAGGGCCCGTGGGGGGCGGTTGGGGTGCCGCCCTCTGTCACCCATAGAGCAGGGCCAATCAGGGGGTTGGGGCGGCGCCACTGTCACGCTCAGGGCAGGGCTAATGGGGAGGTTATGGCTCTACCCCGTCACAGACAGAGCAGAGCCCATGCGGTGGGGGGCAGGAGGGTTGGGGCACCGTACCTTGTCACACACAGAGCCACAGGGTGATCAGGGGGTTTGCCCAGTGTCACGCTGATCCCAGTGCCGGATGCCTCGCGTCTCCACTTATCCTGGTGCTGGGAGGCATATTACCCTTTTACTATATAGGATAGAGGCCTGGCACATGGGTGGGGGCCGGCTAGATTGCCCTGAAGGGTGTCCCAGATCAGGGTGGGGGTCCCGCTTGGGTGCCTGGCCAGTGTGGGTGAGGGGCTGATGGCTGTCTGCAGGTGGTCACACCCCGTTCAGGGTGGGGGTCCCCACTGGGGTGCCTGGCCAGCCTGGGTGAGGGGCTGAGGGCTGTTTAAAGGCTGGTGGGTGACTGAAGCTCCCAACCGCTCCTTTTTTTTTTTTTTCTTTTTTTATTTCTTTATTTTTTTTTATTGCTTAAAGTATTACAAAGGGTATTACATATGTATCCATTTTATCCCCCCGCCCTAGACAGTCCCCTAGCCTCCCCTATCACCCAGTGTCTTATGTCCATTGGTTATGCTTATATGCATGCATACAAGTCCTTTAGTTGATCTCTTACCCCCCTACCTCCTGCCCCCCAACACTCCCCGGCCTTCCCGCTGCAGTTTGACAATCTGTTTGAGGCAGCTCTGCCTCTGTATCTATTATTGTTCAAAAGTTTATAATGGTCTCTACTGTCCATGAATGAGTGAGATCATGTGGTATTTTTCCTTTATTGACTGGCTTATTTCACTTAGCATAATGCTCTCCAGTTCCATCCATGACGTTGCAAATGGTAAGAGTTCCTTCCTTTTTACAGCAGCATAGTATTCCATCGTGTAGATGTAGCACAGTTTTCTAATCCATTCATCTACTGATGGGCACTTAGGCTGTTTCCAGATCTTAGCTATGGTGAATTGTGCTGCTATGAACATAGGGGTGCATATATCCTTTCTGATTGGTGTTTCTGGTTTCTTGGGATATATTCCTAGAAGTGGGATCACAGGGTCAAATGGGAGTTCCATTTTCAGTTTTTTAAGGAAACTCCATACTGTCTTCCATAGTGGCTGCACCAGTCTGCATTCCCACCAGCAGTGCACAAGTGTTCCTTTTTCTCCACATCCTCTCCAGCACTTGTCGTTTGTTGATTTGTTGATGATAGCCAGTCTGACAGGTGTGAGATGGTACCTCATTGCTGTTTTGATTTGCATCTCTCGGAAGATTGTGACTTTGAGCATGTTTTCATATGTCTCTTGGCTTTCTGGATGTCCTCTTTTGAAAGGTGTCTATTTAGGTCCTTTGCCCATTTTTTGATTGGATTGTTTATCTTTCTTTTGTTAAGTTGTATGAGTTCCCTATAAATTTTGGAGATTAGGCCCTTATCAGATATGTCATTGGCAAATATGTTTTCCCACACAGTGGGTTTTCTCGTTGTTTTGTTGATGGTTTCTTTTGCTGTGCAGAAGCTTTCTATTTTCATGTAGTCCCATTTCTTCATTTTTTCTTTAGTTTCAAGTGCCCTAGGAGCTGTATCAGTGAAGAAATTGCTTCGGCATATGTCTGAGATTTTGTTGCCTTTGGATTCTTCTAGAATTTTTATGGTTTCCCGTCGTACATTTAAGTCCTTTATCCATTTTGAGTTTATTTTTGTGTATGGTGTAAGTTGGTGGTCTAGTTTCATTTTCTTGCATATATCTGTCCAATTTTCCCAGCACCATTTATTGAAGAGACTAGCTTGGCTCCATTGTATGTTCTTGCCTCCTTTGTCAAATATTAATTGAGCATATTGGTTCGGGCCGATTTCTGGGGTCTCTATTCTATTCCATTGATCTATACGCCTATTCTTGTGCCAGTACCAGGCAGTTTTGAGAACAGTGGCTTTGTAATACAACTTGATATCTGGTATTGAGATCCCACCTACTTTGTTCTTTTTCAGGATTGCTGCAGCTATTCGGGGTCTTTTTTTATTCCAGATGAATTTTTGGAGAGTTCGTTCTAGATCTCTGAAGTATGCCGTTGGTATTTTAATGGGAAGTGCGTTGAATTTATAGATTGATTTGGGTAGTATGGACATTTTAATGATATTGATTCTACCAATCCATGAACACGGTATGTTCTTCCATCTGTTTATGTCTTCCTCTATATCTTTTTTCAAAGTCCTGTAGTTTTCTGAGTAGAGGTCTTTTACCTCTTTAGTTAAGTTTATTCCTAGGTAGCTTAATTTTTTTGGTGCAATGGTAAACGGGATTGTTTTTATAATCTCTCTTTCTGAAAGTTCACTATTGGTGTATAGAAATGCCTCAGATTTCTTGGGGTTCATTTTGTATCCTGCTACATTGCCAAATTCATGTATTAAGTCTAGTAGCTTTTTGATGGAATCTCTAGGGTTTTGTATGTATAATATCATGTCGTCTGCAAATAAGGACAGTTTTACTTCCTCTTTTCCAATTTGGATGCCTTTTATTTCTTCTTCTTGCCGAATTGCAATGGCTAACACTTCCAGTACTATGTTTAACAGGAGTGGTGAGAGGGGGCATCCCTGTCTTGTTCCTGTTCTTAGGGGAAATGGTGTTAGTTTTTGTCCGTTGAGTATGATGTTGGCTGTGGGCCTGTCATATATGGCTTTTATTATGTTGAGGTATGATCCTTCTACTCCCACCTTGCTGAGAGTTTTTATCAAAAATGGGTGTTGAATTTTGTCAAATGCTTTTTCTGCATCAATTGATATGACCATGTGGTTTTTTTCTTTCAATTTGTTTATGTGGTGTATTACGTTTATTGATTTGCGGATATTGTACCATCCTTGCATCCCTGGGATAAAACCTACTTGGTCATGGTGTATGATCTTTCTGATGTACTGCTGGATCCGATTTGCTAAGATTTTGTTGAGGATTTTGGCATCTATGTTCATGAGGGATATTGGCCTGTAATTCTCTTTCATTGTGTTGTCTTTACCTGGTTTTGGTATTAGGGTGATGCTGGCTTCATAGAATGAGCTTGGAAGTGTTCCTTCCTCTTGAATTTTTTGTAGTAGTCTGAGGAGGATAGGTTTTAGTTCTTCCTTGAATGTTTGGTAAAACTCCCCTGTGAAGCCGTCTGGTCCTGGGCTTTTGTTTGATGGAAGCCTTTTGATGACTGCTTCAATTTCTTCCATAGTTATTGGCCTGTTGAGATTTTTAGATTCTTCCTGATTGAGTTTTGGAATGTTGTATTTTTCTAGGAATTTGTCCATTTCCTCCATGTTGTCTAGTTTGTTGGAGTAGAGCTGTCCATAGTATTTTTTACCAATCATTTGTATTTCTGTGGGGTCTGTTGTTATTTCGCCTCTATCACTTCTGATTTTATTTATTTGGGTCCTCTCTCTCTGCTTCTTGGTGAGTCTGGCTAGAGGTTTGTCAATCTTGTTTATCCTTTCAAAGAACCAGCTCTTGGTTTCATTGATTTTCTGTATTGTTTTTTTGGTCTCTATGTCATTTATTTCTGCTCTAATCTTTATTATCTCCTTCCTTCTGCTCACTCTGGGGTTTTCTTGTTGCTCTCTTTCTAATTCTTTGAGTTGTAGAGTTAGATGATTTACTACCATTTTTTCTGTTTTTTTGAGATAGGCCTGTAGAGCTATAAACTTCCTTCTCAGGACTGCTTTCATTGTGTCCCATAGGTTTTGGATTGTTGTGTTTTCATTGTCATTAGTTTCCAGGATGTTTTTAATTTCTTCTTTGATCTCATTGGTAACCCAATCAATATTTAATAACATGCTATTCAGCTTCCAGGTGTTTGAGTATTTTGGGTTGTTTTTATTGTAGTTTATTTCTAGTATTATGCCATCGTGGTCTGCGAGGATGCTTTTTATGATTTCAATCTTCTTGAATTTGGGGATACTTTGCTTGTGACCCAATATGTGGTCTATTTTTGAAGATGTACCATGAGCACCTGAGAAGAACGTATATTCCCTGGCTTTGGGGTGAAGTGTTCTGAAGATGTCTATTAAGTCCGTCTGATCTAGTGAGTCATTTAGGATTGCTGTATCTTTGCTGATTGTTTGTCTATAGGACTTATCCAGTGCTGTCAATGGTGTATTAAAGTCCCCTACTATGATTGTATTGTTGTCGATCTCTCCTTTGATATCTTCCAGGAGTTTTTTTATGAATTTGGGTGCTCCTACATTGGGTGCATATATGTTTACCAGGGTTATATCTTCTTGTTGTATTGATCCCTTTAGTATTATGAAGTGGCCTTCCTTATCTCTTGTTAAGGCCTTCACTTTGAGGTCTATTTTGTCCGATATAAGTATTGCTACCCCAGCTTTCTTTTCCTTTCCATTTGCCTGAAAGATATTTTTCCATCCTTTCACTTTCAGTCTGTGTGAGTCCCTTCTAATGAGGTGGGTTTCTTGTAGACAGCAGATGTATGGGTCATGTTTTTTTATCCATTCAGCCACTCGATGTCTTTTGGTTGGAGCATTTAGTCCGTTTACGTTTAAAGTTATTATTGAAAGGTACTTGTTTGTAGCCATTTCTTTTTGTGTGTGTGTGTGGCTGTTTTCTTTCTGAGCTTTTTATTTCTTCTTTTTATACCAGTCCCTTTAGCATTCCTTGCATTGCTGGCTTGGTGGTGACAAACTCCCTTAGTCTTTTCTTGTCTGTGAAGCTTCTTATTTCCCCTTCAAGTTTGAATGATAGCCTTGCTGGATAGAGTATTCTTGTATTCAGTCCTTTGCTTTGCATCACTTTGTAAATTTCAGTCCATTCTTTTCTGGCCTGATGTGTTTCTGTTGAGAAATCATTTGACAGTCTAATGGGAGATCCCTTGTATGTAACTTTCCGTCTCTCTCTTGCAGCCTGTAAGATTCTCTCTTTGTCCTGAACATTTGCCATGGTGATTATGATGTGTCTTGGTGTGGGTCTTTTCGGGTTCACCTTGTTTGGGACTCTCTGGGCTTGTGTGACTTTTTTCTTCCCCACCTCAGTAAAGTTTTCTGATATTATTTCTTCAAGCAGGTTTTCTAATCCTTGTTCATCCTTCTGTTGTTCCGGTACTCCTATTATTCGTATGTTGTTTCGTTTCATGTTGTCCCAAAGCTCCCTTAGGCTCTCCTCCTGTCTTTTAATTTTTTTCTCCAATTGCAGTACATTTTGGGTGTGTTTTGCTTCCTTGTCTTCTAATTCACTAATTCGGTCCTCCGCTTCTCCTAGTCTACTGTTGATACTTTCAATGGAGTTTTTCATTGCAGCTATATCACTCTTCATTTCTTCTTGGGTCTTACTTAAGTTGTTGATTTTTTCATCTGTTTCTCCTAGCTTCTTCCATATGTTATCGATTTTTTCATCTGTTTCTTCTTGCTTCTTGAAGAGGTTGTCGATTTTTTCCTCCATCCGGTTTATGCACTCTAGGACCCTTATTCTGAATTCTTTATCTGTCATGTTGCATGCCTCTGTATTACTTAGCTGCTATTCTGGAGAGCCCTCCTTCTCTTTCCTTTGGGGGTTTCTTTGTCTACCCATGTTTGATCTCACTGACATATCTAGATGTTGAGTCGTTCAGTGGTTGCTCCCTGGGTGGCAGTGACTCCTTGGTCTGTGGTTGCTCTTTGGGCGGTTGCGGTAGCTGCTGCTCTTCAGTTGGCAGCAGCTCCTCTGGTGGGTGCTGTTCACAGCTGTGGTGGCTCTTCTGGCTGGTGGGGCGAGGTTTCACGTACAGCTGCTGTTGCTCAGCAGAGGATGTGGTGCTCAGGAGGTTGCTGTTGCTTGGATCTGCTGCATTGATTTAAAGGCACAAAATACAACACAACAAGGCACCACGTACCAGGCACTATACACAAATATATTCACGATATTAATAACTCCAAATAAAGGTGACCACCTGAATTAAGAGAATTAGGGGATAAGGAAGAAGGAAGAGAAAAAGATAAAAGAAAAAAAAGAAAAGGAAAGTAGGGACCAAAAAAAGGAGTGCAAAAATGAAATCGGGAAAAAGGAGGGGGGAAAATAAAAGCGAGAAAAGAAAAAAAAAAAAAAAGAGCGAAAAGAGAGAATGAAGTGGAAGAGGGGAAGAGACTTTTTATATGAGGAGAATACTCCTATAGAACAGCCATTAATCCCAACAAATTCCAGCAACAGCTCCCTGGATATGAATGCAAACTAGAAACAACCAATAATATAACAATGAAAATAGAATGGACAACACTAATCCCAAAATAAAATAAAGAGAAAATAAAATGGCACTTTAAAAAATGGTAAAATGGTAGCAGTAATAATACTGGTTAAAAAATAAGAAGGTCGTAATTAAAAGGGTATAATCAGGTGATGGAAAAATAAAAAAAAAAGAACAGAAAAAAAAATAAAAAAAAAATTGATTTCTTAGTTAAAAAGTGAAAAAAGAAAAAAAAATGCAGTAGTGAAGGTCCTTCAGTTCTTCTATTCTTCAGTGTGGCTCGCCTTAGACCTTCCAGGTATTCAGGAGAGTGTTGAGTTTCCCTGCGATATACTGTTCCTCTGTGTTGTGAAACACAGTCCTTATTTTAAAGCAGGTCGCATTTATTTCCCAGACTGCCTTATTTTGTGTTTACCAGAGTCAGTTTGTGGGTCAGCCTCTGGGTGGCTGTGTTCTGGGGTTGGCCTCTGGGGCTATAGGGCCTCTCATTCCAGTGGAAGTTCACTGCCCAGAGCTGACTGCGTAATAGTTAGTTACCGGCGCTATGTTGTTGCTGGGATTGAAAATCCCTCTATAGGCCAGACCCTGTTAACTCCCAGGGACTGATAAGGTTATTTTAATCCTTGATCTCATACAGGGTGGAATCTGGGTGTGGCTGTGCTCCTTGCCTGGGGGCCGGGGGGAGGAGCCTCACTCTCTGGAGAGAGTGGCTGCCCCTGTCTTGGGCTCAGGGGTGTCTCAGCACTCAATTCGCTGCCACCTCTCCCGGCTCCCCCTCTCTCCCCAGTCTCTCCCCAGATTCCACTCCTCCACACACTCTCCCTCTCTTCAGCACAGGTGAGTGTCTGTATCCGAAATGTCCCATGAACAGGATTCAGTGAAAACAGACAAACAAACGCTGGCCGCGGAAACGGGGAAGGCTTGGTTTCTGTAAGCTTCTTCTCTTGTTGGGACTGTATGGTCAGGTCAGCTCTTCAGGCTGCCCCCTTTAGGCTCAGTCCTCCGCGGTCACAGAACCCAGCTCTCAATTTCCCTGGCGGTGCCAGGAATCCCGCGGTTCTCCTTTCCCCCTGTCAGGGGCTGTGCCTGTCCCAGGGGACGCGGCTGTCTGCCACGCGGTCTCCCTCCGACTCTCTGGGCTCAGAGGTCTGGCAAACTTTCCTGCCCAAATCCCTGTTTTTTTTACCTTTCCAGAGGAGTTCTGCTCTTCCCGGCTGCAAACCCTCTCACCAGCTGAGCAATTTCACCAATTCGGTGTGGGTGTTACTAGTTTCAGCTGTTCATTCCATTTGCTCCGGGACACGACCTGGGACGCGTCTGCCTATATCGCCGCCATCTTGGTTCCTCCTTTTTTTTTTTTTTTTTTTCTGGGCCAGCTTTATCTCTGAGGCTTGGTTCCAGCTCTGAGGCCTTGGCTGCTGAAAGCAGGTATCTGGTTTGTTTGGATTCTATAATTGAAACACTGTTTCAACTCCAGCTCTGAGATCCCAGCTGGCTGAAATCAGGTTTCTGGAGTTTGTTTAGCTTCTATATTTGTAACAATGTTTCAAACTGCAAGCTCAGAGGCTGGCAGCAGCAGGCAGGGAACGTTGGCTTCCTCCATCACTGAAGCAAGCAAGCCTCATGTTCGCTTCACGCTGCCTGGCTGCTGGCCGCCATCATGGCTGGCAGTTTATTTACATATTGCCCTGATTAGCCAATGGGAAGGGTAGCGGAGGTATGGCTAATTACCATGTTTTCCTCTTTTAGTAGAATATATATAAATATATATATATTCGAGTCCCGGTACACAAAAATTTGTGCACTGGCCGGGGGGGGGGGATGTCCCTCAGCCCCACTTGTGCCCTCTCACAGTCTGGGACCTCTCGGGAGATAACGACCTGCTGGCTTAGGCCTGCTCCCGGGTGGCACAGGGCAGGTCCAATCCCTAGGTGCCTGCCTCGCAGCTCCTGGTCGGGCTTAGAGTAGGGCCGATTGGGGAGTTGAGGCACTGCCCCCTGTCATGCACAGAGCAGGGCAGATCAGGAGGTTGCGTTGCCACCCTCAGTCACGCTCAGGGTAGGGCCGATTGGGGGGTTGGGGCGCCGCCCCCTGTCACACTCAAGGCAGGGTCGATGGGGAGGTTGTGGTGCCACCCCCTGTCACACACAGAGCAGGGCAGATCAGGGGGTTGTGGTGCCACCCCTGTCACATACAGAGCCGGCCAATTAAGGGGTTGGGGTGCTGCCCTTGTCACGCACAGAGCAGGGCCCATCAGTTGGGTTGGGGCTCCATACCCTGTCACACACAGAGCAGGGCCGATCAGTGGGTTGGGAGCTCCCCCCTGACATGCACAGAGCAGGGCCGATCAGGAGGTTGTGATGCGACCCTCTGTCATGCTGAGGGTAGCGCTGATTGTGGGGTTGGGGCGCCGCCCCCTGTCACACTCAAGACAGGGTCTATGAGGAGGTTGGGGCACCGCCCCCTGTCACCCACAGAGCAGGGCTAATCAGGGGGTTGGGGCACTCCCCCCTGTCACACTCAGGGCAGGGCGGATGGGGAAGTTGCGGCCCCACCCTGTCACACACAGAGCAGGGCCCATGGGTGGGGTTGGGGGGTCGCACCCTGTCACACACAGAGCAGGGCCGATCAGGGGGTTGGGGAGCCTTCCCCTGTCACGAACAGAGCAGGGCAGATAGGGAGGTTGTGGTCCCGCTCCCTGTCACACACAGAGCTGCAGGGCAATCAGGGGGTTTGGGCCCTGCCCCCTGTCATGCTGCTCCAGGGGCAGGAGGCCTCTTGCTCCACTGATCCCGGTGCTGGGAGGCCTCGCTGCTCTGCTGATCCCGGTGCTGGGAGGTCTTGTTGCTCTGCTGATCCTGGTGTTGAGAAGCATATTACCCTTTTACTATATAGGATAGAGGCCTGTTGCATGGCTGGGGGCCGGCTGGTTTGCCCTGAAGGGTGACCTGTATTAGAGTGGAGGTCCCCACTGGGGTGCCTGTCTAGTCTGGGTGAGGGACTGAGGGCCGTTTTCAGGCTGGCGGATCACTGAAGCTACCAACCTCTCCATTTTTCCTTTTTTTTTAATTCTTGGATTTATTTACCTTCTATGCCTGTCACTGGAGCTGAGAGCCGGCTTTAGCTGTGAGACCTTGGCTGCTGAAAGCAGGTTTCTGGGGTTTTGTTTAGCTTCTATATTTGTAACAGTGTTTCTTAGAGAAAAGCTCAGAGGCCGGCAGTAGCAGGCGGGGAACATTGGCTTCCTCCATCACTGGAGCAAGCAAGCCTCCTCTTTGTGTCAGTAGTCTGGCTGCCGGCTGCCATCTTGGTTGACAGTTAATTTGCATATTGCCTTGATTAGCCAATGAGAAGGGTAGTGAAGTTATGGCTAATTACCATGTTTCTCTTTTATTATATAGGATATATATATTAGAGGCCTGGTGCACAAAAATTTGTGCACTAGGGGGTAGGTGGGTCCCTTAGCCTGGCCTGTGCCCTTTCGCAGTCTGGGACCCCACGGGGGTGACCACTTCCTGGCTTAGGCCTGCTCCCTGGGGGATTGGGCCTAAGCTGGAAATCAGACATCCCTCTGGCAGCCTGGCAGCTCTTGGGGGATGTCCACTTGCCAGCAGGGAGCAGACCTAAGCTGCAGTTGGACATCCTTGGCACTGCTGAGGAGGCAGGAGAGGCTCCCACCACCACCGCTGTACTGGCAGCCATCAGCCTGTCTTGTGGCTGACCAGAGCTCCCCTCTGTGAGAGCGCACTGACCACCAGAGGGCAGCTCCTGCATTGAGCATCTGCCCCCTGGTGGTCAGTGTGTGTCATAGTGACCAGTCATTCCCAGTATTTCTGCTGTTAGGGTCAGTTTGCATATTACTCTTTTACTATATAGGATAGAGGCCTGGTGTATGGGTGGGGGCCAGCTGGTTTGCCCTGAAGTGTGATCCGGATCAGGTTGGGGGTCCCGCTTATGTGCCTGGCCAGCCTGGATGAGGGGATGATGGCTGTTTTCAGCTGGTCACACCCCCTTCAGAGTGGGGGTCCCCACTGGGGTGCCTGGTCAGCCTGGGTGAGGGGCTGAGGGCCGTTTTCAGGCTGGTGGGCAACTGAAGCTCCCAGCCTCTTTTTTTTCTTTTTCTTTTATTCTGGGATTTATTTACCTTCTATAGTTGTCACTGGAGCTGAGAGCCGGCTCCAACTCTGAGGCCGTGGCTGGCTGAAAGCAGGTATCTGGGTTTGTTTAGCTTCTATAATTGAAACTCTGTTGCCATCACTGGCGCTCTAAGCTCTGAGCCTGGTGGCGGCTGAAAGGAGGTTTCTGGGTTTGTTAAGCTTCTATAATTGCAACATTGTTGCATCCGGATTTCAGAGCTGGGCTGCACTGGGGCAGTGGTGGTGGGGGAACCTTGGCTTCCTCCATCACTGGAGCAAGCAAGCCTCATGTTCACTTCAGCTGTGTGGCTGCCGGCCGCCATCTTTGTTGGCTGTTAATTTGCATATCTCGCTGATTAGCCAATGGGAAGGATAGCAAAGTTACGGTTAATTACCATGTTTCTCTATTATTAGATAGGAGTTATATATATATATATTAGAGGCCCATTGCATGAAGAGATTTGTGCAATATGCCTTCCTTTCCCCTGGCTGCCAGCACTGGTTTTCCTCCAGCACCTGGGACCTAGGCCTTCGCTCCGGCCTCGTCTGAGAAGCCAAGTTCGAGGAGAAGATTTCTCTGCTCCTACCGCAGCAGAGAAGCCAAGCCTCTGCAGTCTTAAGTCATCTTCAGTCTTCAGTCTTCACTCCGTGCCTGTATATGCAAATTAACCGCCATCTTTGTTCAGCTAATTTGCATACTCACCCTATTTGGCTGGTGGGCATAGCAAAGTGACACCAATTTGCATGTTTCTCTTTTATTTGTGTAGAGATAGATTTTCTTCATTCATTGTTGTTAGACACATTTCTTCTATATTTTGGTTATTGCAAATAATGCTGTCATGAACATGGGTTACAAATATCTCTTTGAGTACTTGCTTTAAAATATTTTTGGTTTATAACCAGAAGTCAAATTTCTGGGTTACATAGAAATTTTATTTTGAATTTTTTGAGGAACCACTAGACTATTTTTCATAGAATTGCTCTATTTTACATCCCTACCTACAACATACAATGATTCCAATTTCTCTACATCCTCACCAAAACTTACTACATTCTGATTTTCTTATAGTAGCCAAACTTATCTATGTGTAGTGGGTTTTTTTAAACTTTATTTTTCAATTACAGTTCACATTCAATATTATTTTGTATTAATTTCAGGTATACAGTATAGTGGTTAGATGATCATATAAACTACAAAGTGTTCCACCCAATATTTCCAGTACCCACCTGGCACCATACATAGTTATTAGAATGCAACTGACTATATTCCCTACTCACTATTCCTTATATCCCTATTCTGTATTTCCTACATCCCTTATACCCCCTATTCTGTACTTTACATTCCCATGACTATTTTGTCACTACCAATATGTATTTAATCCCTTCACATTTGTGGTTTTGATTTTCATTGTCCTAATGATCAGTGGTGGTAAACATTTTTTATGTACTTATACATTTGTATATCTTCTTTGGATAAATATTTATTAAGGTCTTTTGCCATTTTTTAAATTGGCTTGTTTGTTCTTTAATGTAAGAATTTTTTATATATTCTGGATTTAACCTCTTATCAGATATATAATTTCCAAATAATTTCTCTCATTTTATAAATTTGATTTTTCACTCTGTAGATTGTGTCCTTTGATGCACAGAAGTTTTAAATATGATTGTAGCCTAATTCACCTATTTTTCCTTTTTGTTGTTATATTTGGTTTTGGTTCACGTATTTTAAGGCTCTGTTTTTGATACATACATGTTTAGGGTTTTTGTGTTTCTGGTGGATTGACCTCTTTATTATCATGTAATGACCATCTTTATCTTTAGAAATTCCCTTTCATCTCAGGACTAATTTTCTGATATTAATATAGCCACTTCTTTCTCAGATGTGCTGAAATCCTAAGGATGTTTTGTTGTTGCAATCTTTCCTTTAATATTTGTATAGAATAAGGTGTGTATTTGCAAAAACAGGGTTTTTGCTGTTATACCATCTTGTTCCATGTTGTATTGCTGTGGAGACAAGCGTTTCTTAGAGCTTCCCTTGTTTAAACCCATTGCTACTTCTGAGTGGGACACTTGCAGTGCCCTGTTGGAACATATATCTAGCAATAAGGAAACCTGGGAACTCAACACCATATCTTTCCTCAAGTTCTAAGGTGTACAGACTGTCTACCTTAATTCCATCTTTTAGAGTCTTCCTACACTTGTTTATTGTGTTGTTTCTAATATTTCCTTAAAATATGGAAAACCAGGGATTATTTGGGCTGCTCCATCTTGGCAGAATCTGAAGTTTTCCATCTATGCTTTTAAAACATAAATAAAAGACATTCACTCCCCTGTTCAAACTCAGCCAAGGGATTCTCAGTAGAATTAGAAAAAATTCCAAAATTTTTATAATGGCCTATAAGACATACTATGGCCTTCAAGAAACTGCACAATTTGCCCAAGCAGCATGGCTCAGTGGTTGAGCATCACCTATGAACCAGGTGGTCATGATTTGATTCCTGTCAGGGCAGATGCCCAGATTGCAGCTCTATCCCTAGTGATGGCATGCAGAAGGCAGCTGACTACTGATTCTCTCTCATCATTGATATTTCTATCTCTCTCCCTCTCCTTTTCTCTCTGAAATCAATAAAAAACAAGCTGCACAATTTTACTGATTTATTTGTCTTGATGGCCCTAATTACTACCTGTCATTATATTATACTAGAGGCCCAATGCACAAAATTTGTGCACTCAAGTGGGGGGGTGTCCCTCAGCTCGACTTGCACCCTCTCACAGTCCGGGAGCCCTCAGGGGTTGTCAAGAGCACCAGTCTTATGAAATAAGACATAAAAAAACACACATATGCCCTAACCGGTTTTGCTCAGTGGATAGAGCGTCGGCCTGTGGACTGAAGGGTCCCAGGTTCGATTCCGGCCAAGGGCATGTACCTTGGTTGTGGGCACATCCCCAGTGGGAGGTGTGCAGGAGGCAGCTGATCGATGTTTCTAACTCTCTCCCTCTCTCTTCCTCTCTGTAAAAAATCAATAAAATATATTTAAAAAAAACACACACACATACAAGCCAGCAGTTGGTCATCCTTAGCTCCTGCCACTGCCTCTGTGATTGCCAGCCGTGAGCCCAGCTTCTGGCTGAGTGGCACTCCTCCTTTGGGAGTGCACTGAACACCAGGGAGCAGCTCCTGCATTGAGCATCTGCACCCTGGTGGTCAGTGCGCATCATAGCTACCAGTTGTTCTGCCATCGGGCCAAAATCGGCTCTCCAATATCTCCTGAGGGGTCCAGGATTGTGAGAGGGTGCTGTCCAGGCTGAGGGACTCCACCAGTGCATGATCAAGACTGGGGAGGGATGCAGGAGGTTGGCCATCTGGGGAGAGACCGTGGGAGGGCTCCAGAGCATATCCAGCCTGTCTTGCTCAGTCCTGATTAGCCAGACCCCAGCAGCAAGCTAGCCTACCAGTCAGAGAGTCTGCCCCCTGGTGGTCAGTGCATGTCATAGTGACTGGTCGACCAGTCAACTGTCTGCCTCCTGGTGGTCAGTGCATATCACAGTGACTGGTCCACCGATTGACTGTCTGCCCCCTGGTGGTCAGTGCACGTCATAGCCAGTGGTGAGTGGCCTTAGCATATCGTTAGCATATTACACTTTGATTGGTTGAACAGCTGAGTTATGACCAGGCACTTAGCATATTAGGCTTTTATTATATAGGATGCTTAGTATCTTTCCCCTGTACCATAATTTAACTCCCTGAGAGTAGACTGTGTTATGTTCATAGCTATCCTCACAGAATCCAGAATATAATTGGCAATAATAAATACGTTTAAATTAATTAATCAGCTCATTTATTTTTTCTGATTGTTATTGGTTCAACTGTTTTATCTTATTTTCAGAAATATATTTAATAATCAAACTTTCTTCTGCTCTCTCTAATTTGTACAAAATTATCTTAGATTACTAGTATATTGTGAGCCAAACAGTGATCATTAACCATATATTAAACATAGTAAGATTTTTATTTTTTTTCTCTTTTTAATTTTTTTTTATTGATTTCAGAGAGAAAGGGAGAGGAGAGAGAGATAGAAACATCAATGATGAGAGAGATCACCGATGGGCTGCCTCCTGCATGCCCCCTATGGGGATCGAGCCCACAACCCGGGCATGTGCCCCCAACTGAAATCAAACCCAGGACCCTTCAGTCCACAGGCTGATACTCTATCCACTGAGCCAAACAAGCCAAGGCAAACATAGTAAGATTTTTAGAGAAAGGATATTACTATTTCAAGGAAAATTTCCAATACCTGGGGAGTATTTTTCTCTTCCATCTTTATTTTCCAAGGTTATATAATTTAGTTTTTGTATAAATTTGTTTACAAATTTGTACATCAATACAAACATGGCACTTCTCTGAAACAGTGATAATTTTTTCTTCTTCTTCAATTATTGTCTCTATTTTTATCAGCCTTATCTGAAAGCTTCCAAGCTCCTCTGTGTTTTTAAGTTAAATATAAATAAAAACTTTCTGGAAAGAATAAACAAGAGAAACTTCTATAAGTAAATCTTAATTCTATGTTGATAGCATTCCAAAAATAGTGGTTGCCAACAGAGAGGAGACATATAATTATCCAAAATATAGATTTTGTAAACACGTGCAAGTTGCACATAGCTGTTCTTTCAAAGTTATTGTATTTTCACTATTTATTGTAAAATATCTTAAAGTAGGTATTTCCTGTGGTGGTGATTCTTTAAAAAATGAATATAATCAGGTGGTAATAGTAAATGGGCTCTTAGAAGAAATATAGACTAAAAATTGCAATTCTAGGCTAGCATTTATTGTTAAACTGTATACTAGACCATAATCTCTAACTCATGTTGTTCAATGAATTTGCCATTTTATATCTACAATGGTAATTGATCCAGATAAAGTCAGATGATTAATTTCATAAGACTGGTGCTCTTGCATTCTGTAAAAAGAGGAGAGAGAGAGAGAGAGAGAGAGAGAGAGAGAGAGAGAGAGAGAAGCTTTGGTCTTAGGTGAAAAAGGGAAAATAATGCTTAACTACAAAAATCTGTAATTTTACTTAAATCTATACATAATAGAAGTCATGGAGGTGTAAAAGGTTTTTGACAAACATTCTTTAGCTGTTTTCATGTAGTTATTATCTCATTCCATAGTTGCCTGTCTATGTATTTTTATGTACTAAGAAATTATTTTCCCTTCAAATTGCTCAGCAGGAATTCACTAAGTGATTATTCTTTGATGGCTTTAAACAGTCTAGAGAAAAATCTGGTATGGAAGATTAAAGTGACAATATCATGTCTATTTGTTTAAGTGCCTAAGGTATCACAATGAATTGGAACAATTTATCCACAGATGCTTTGAACTGCAGATATAGAGAGAACAATTGGAGAATTTGATAGAGTACCTTTAAATCTGCCAACTGCTGAAAACATTCTTGAGGCAAAGATAAAACATACATTCAAGTGCTGTCTAAATCCTCGATCTAAAAAGACAGGCTCAAAGAGTAGAGAAATCTGACATAAAGGCAATAATAACTGGGATGCCATCATGTTAAGAATTTTTGCAAAGCTAAGCCTATGCCTTTAGCATATGAGAAATCTCCAGAAATGTGGAATTAATTAGAATATATTAAAATTAATATATTGTATTCAAACGGAATTCAGGTGTGATTTGCATTAGGAAAACAAAATTATGATATGCTAAACAAGCAGCAATACAACTTCAGGTTGATTCAAGTTAGATACCCTTTCTTTCTCACAAACTTTGGCTGAAACATATAATTTCAAAAGACACACAAAAAAATCCACACATTTAAAGAATGCCTTTATTCCATATAGTGTGAAAGCTATTAGAAACACCATACTTTAAAAATAAATGATATAAATTTATAACTCAATATAAATATTAAACCTGAAAATATGGAATAGGGACATAGTCATATCATAATATATTTAGTTATCTATTATTTATTGATTTAAAGCATACAATTTTAAAAAGTTTTCTTTAATAATGGTTCAATAATGTAACATATATAGTTTCACTCAAAACATAATGGAACCATTAAAAGGAAATTTTCTGCTGCTATTTAAGTTATTGAAAGAAACCAGGCGGAGGGAAAATGGCGGAGGTATAAGCAGACGTGTCCTGTGCCTTGTCCTGGAGCAGATAAGGGTGAGCAGCTGAAACGGGTAACATTCAGCCCGAATAGGCAGAGGATTTTCAGCTGAGAGACTGTCTGCAGCTAGGAAAGACCGAGAACCCCCAGGAAAAAAAAAGGACGGTTGGAGACTGCGGCTGAAGCCTCTCCTGGTGCGCCAGCTAAGCAGCGGAGACTGCGCCATCTTGGGTGGTTGTTGCCAGCATCCAGAGACCAGCTACTAACCTGGAAACAAGGGATCTCAAGCAGCATGACTGCGTGAACTCAGATGAGCACTGCTTCTTCTCACGGAAAGGTTGGACATCCCCTAAAGGTGCAGTTTGCAGTTCGGGTTGGAGGGAGGACCAAGCGCGCAGGGCAGAATCTGCGCCCCACAGAGTCCGCAGCCGTTGGGACCAGCGTGACCCGCGAGTGGGGAAGGGGCCCCACAGGGCTGCTGGCAGAAGGGAACGCGAAAAATGAGCCCATAGCTGGACTGGATGTAAAGGAGAAGCCTTGGACTTGGCCAATCTGCTGGCTGCTTGGTGCCAGGGGCGAGTGGGAGCACGGAAACTGCGCGGGGAGACTGTGCTCAGACCTGGAAGGTAGAGGCTTGCGAATTCACACAACTATCAGGCTCTTGTTACAGTTCCCCTTTGATCCGTGCATTTGATTATTAAACCCAGTGCATGGGATTCCCCAGTTGGGGTCATTCGCAGAGCCTGTAGGGGAAAGTTCTTTTTGGGGAGCCTGGGAAACAGCGAGCAGTGGCAAGGAACCAGCTCTGGGCAGTGGTCTTTCCTGAATCAGTTCCGAATACCATAGAGGAAAAAAAAAACAAAACCCTACTGATAGAGAGGACTAATAGCCTCGGAGGTCAATCCAGACACGCTGCCACCCAGAGGCAGAGCCACGAACTGTCTCTTTTGCGATCACAAATAAAGGCAGTCTGGTAAACAAATACAACCTGCCTTAAAATCAGGTCTGTGGTTCACTGCACGGAGGGACAGTGTATCGCAGGGAAGTTCAACACTCCCCTGAATGCCTGGCAGGACTGAGGTGTGCCAAAAAGAAAAGTGGAAGATCTGAAGCACCTTCACTTCCAAATATTTTTATACATTTTTTTTTAATTCTTTTTTCACCATTTCATCAAGAACCTATTTTATTTTATTTTTATTTTTTATTTTTTTCATCACCTGATTTTACCTTTTTAATTACTACATTTTTTTAACCAGTATTATTGCTATCCTTTTACCATTTTTTCAAGTGTCATTTTATTTATTATTATTTTTTTTATTATTGTTCTTTATTTTATTTTGGGATTAGTGTTCTACATTCTATTTTCATCGTTCCTTTAGCATCATTTCTCTCTATCTCACATTTACCCTTAAGCCAAAACTCTCTTCCTCACTTTTCCCCTTTTGTTGTCCTGTTTCTCTTACCCTATTCCTGCTTTGGATTTTACCTATTCCTTCTTTCTACCCACTGTCTAAATTTCACCCTACTTATATATGTAATTTCCAATCCCTTGCTCTCCCCATACCAATAGCCTCTTCCCCACCTCTATTTCATTCTCTTAATTTTGTTGTTGTTGTTTTGTTTTGTTTTTTTTTTTTTTGTCTTTTTTTTTTCTCTCTCTCCCTTTTCCCAATCTCATTTCGGCACTGCTTTTTGTTTTTTATTTTTCTCTTTAATCTTTTTCTCTTTTTTCTTCTTTATCCCCTAATTCTCTTCGCTTGGGGGGTCACCTTTATTTGGGGTTCTTAATATCGTGAATGCATTTAGTTCAGTGCCTTGTACGTTGTGCCTTGTTGTGCTGTATTTTGTGCCTTTGAATCAGCGCAGCAGAGAGAGAACTACATAACCAAACACCTTGAGAATAGAAATCATGGTGAAACAAAGAACCAACCCAAATATGAAAGAAAAACAAGCATCGTCAGAAAAGGAAGTAAACGAAATCGAGGCAATGGAGGCAAGCAACCTGTCAGAGAAAGAATTCAGAGTAATGGCCATAAGGTGGATGAAAAGAATGGAAGACCAATTCAACAATATGTGTAGGAATCAAGAGGAAATGAAGAAGAACCAAGAGGAAATGAAGAGAAACCAAGAAGAAATGAAAAACGACATCACTGCCATAAAGAACTCAATAGAAAGCACCAACAGTAGACTAGAAGAAGCAGAGGACCGCATCAGCGAGCTAGAAGACAAGGTAGAAAAAAATACCCAAACAGAACAGCTTCTAGAAAAAAAAATTAAAAAGCAGGAAGAGAGCCTAAGAGAACTCTGGGACAATGCTAAACGAAACAACATCCGAATAATAGGGGTGCCAGAAGGAGAGGAAACTGAGCAAGGACTAGAAAACCTGTTTGAAAAAATAGTAACAGAAAATTTCCCTGATATAGGGAGGAAAAAACTCACACAAATCCAAGAAGCTCACAGAGTCCCAAACAAAATTAACCCGAAAAGACCGATACCAAGGCACATAATAATTAAATTGGCAAACACCAACGACAAAGCAAGAATCTTAAAAGCAGCCAGAGAGAAACAGAAAGTTGCCTACAAAGGATCCCCCATCAGACTAGCGACCGATTTCTCAACAGAAACACATCAGGCAAGAAGGGAATGGAATGAAATATACAAAGTCATGCAAAGGAAGGGTCTGAATCCAAGAATACTATACCCAGCGAGACTATCAATCAAAATTGAGGGTCAAATCAGGAGCTTCTCAGACAAAAACGGTCTACGGGAGTTTATTACAACCAAACCAGCAATGCAAGAAATGCTAAAGGGTCTGCTGTAAATAGAAAAAAACAGGAAACAAAGAAGGAACGCAGCGGTAAAGAACAAAAATGGCGACTAACAAGTTTCTATCAATAATAACTTTAAATGTAAATGAATTAAATTCCCCAGTCAAAAGGCATAGGGTAAATGAGTGGATAAGAAAACATGACCCATATATCTGCTGTCTACAGGAAACCCACCTCAGAAAAAAAGACGCACACAGACTGATGGTGAAGGGATGGAAAAAGATTTTTTCAGGCCAATGGAAGTGAAAAAAAAGCCGGGGTAGCAATACTTATATCTGACAAATTAGATCTCAAAGTGAAGAACATAAAACGAGATCAAGAAGGCCACTTCATAATACTAAAGGGAGCAGTCCAACAAGAAGAAATAACTCTGGTAAATATATATGCACCCAATATAGGAGCACCCAAATACGTAAGAAATCTTCTGGAGAAGATCAAGGGAGAGATTGACAGCAATACAATCATAGTAGGGGACCTTAACACCCCATTATCTCCACTGAACAAATCCTCTAAACGGAAACTCAGCAAAGAAACATCAATCCTAAATGACTCACTAGATCAGATGGAATTAATTGACATCTTCAGAACATTTCACCCCAAAGCCACAGAATATACATTCTCCTCAGGTTCACATTTGTCACCTTCAAAGATAGACCATATATTGGGTCACAGACAAAGTCTCTTCAAATTCAAGAAAATTGAAATCATATCAAGTATCTTCTCAGACCACAAAGGCATAAAACTGGAAATCAACTACAACAAAAACAATCCAAAAAAATCAAACACATGGAGACTAAATAGCATGCTATTAAACAATGACTGGGTCACCAGTGAGATCAAAGAAGAAATAAAAAACATCATGGCAACAAATGACAATGAAAACACAACAATCCAAAACCTATGGGACACAGCAAAAGCAGTCTTGAGAGGGAAGTTCATAGCTCTACAAGCCTACTGGAAGAAACAAGAAACAATGAGAATAAATGACCTAACTCTACAACTCGAAGAATTATAAAGAGAGCAACAAAAAAAGCCCACTGTAAGCAGAAGAAAGGAAATAACAAAGATCAGAGCGGAGATAAACGACATAGAGACCAAAAAAACAATACAAAAGATCAACAAAACCAAGAGCTGGTTCTTTGAAAGGATAAACAAGATTGATACACCTCTAGCCAGGCTCACCAAGAAACAAAGAGAGAGGACCCAAATAAACAAAATCAGAAATGAAAGAGGATAAATAACAACAGACCCCATAGAAATACAAAGGATTGTTAGAAAATACTATGAACAAATCTACTCCAACACACTAGACAACCTGGAGGAAATGGACATATTCCTAGATAAATACAACCTTCCAAAACTTAATCAGGAAGAATCTAAAAATCTCAATAGGCCAATAACTATGGAGGAAATCGAAGCAGTAATCAAAAAGCTTCCAGCAAACAAAAGCCCGGGGCCAGATGGCTTCACAGGGGAGTTTTACCAAACATTCAAGGAAGACCTAAAACCTATCCTCCTCAGACTATGTCAAAAGATCCAAGAGGAAGGAGCACTTCCCAGCTCATTCTATGAAGCCAACATCACCCTAATCCCAAAACCAGATAAAGACAATACAATGAAAGAGAATTATAGGCCAATATCCCTCATGAACATAGATGCCAAAATCCTCAACAAAATCCTAGCAAAGCGGATCCAGCAGCACATCAAAAAGATCATACACCATGACCAAGTAGGATTTATCCCAGGGATGCAAGGATGGTACAATATCCGCAAATCAGTAAACGTGATACATCACATAAACAAATTGAGAGAAAAAAACCACATAATCATATCAATTGATGCGGAAAAAGCATTTGACAAAATCCAACACCCTTTCTTGATAAAATCTCTCAGCAAGATAGGAATTGAGGGATCATACCTCAAGATAATAAAAGCCATATATGACAAACCCACAGCCAACATCATAATCAATGGGCAAAAACTAAAACCATTCCCGCTAAAAACAGGAACAAGACAGGGATGCCCCCTCTCACCACTCCCGTTCAACATAGTACTGGAAGTACTAGCCATTGCGATCAGACACGAAGAAGAAATAAAAGGCATCCAGATTGGAAAAGAAGAAGTAAAACTGTCCTTATTTGCAGATGACATGATACTGTACATACAGAACCCTAAAGACTCCATCAAAAAATTATTAGACTTAATAAATGAATTCGGCAATGTAGCAGGATACAAAATTAATGCTAAGAAATCCATGGCATTTCTTTACACCAATAGTGAACTTACAAAAAGTGAAACTACAGAAGCAATCCCATTTACCATTGCACCAAAAAAATTAAAATACCTAGGAATAAACTTAACTAAGGAGGTAAAAGACTTATACGCTGAAAACTACAGGACACTGAAAAAAGAGATAGAGGAAGACATAAACAGATGAAAAAATATACCGTGTTCATGGATTGGTAGAATCAACATCATCAAAATGTCCATACTACCCAAAGCAATTTATAGATTCAATGCAATCCCCATTAAATTACCAAGGGCATATTTCACAAATCTAGAACGAACGTTCCAAAAATTCACCTGGAATAAAAAAAGACCCTGAATAGCTGCAGCAATCCTGAGAAAGAACAAAGTAGGTGGGATCTCAATACCAGATATAAAACTGTATTACAAAGCCACTGTTCTTAAAACAGCTTGGTACTGGCACAAGAACAGACATATAGATCAATGGAATAGAATAGAGACCCCAGAAATCGACCCAAACCACTATGCCCAATTAATATTCGACAAAGGAGGCAAGAGCATACAATGTTGTCAAGACAGTCTTTTCAATAAATGGTGTTGGGAAAATTGGACAGATACATGCAAAAGGATGAAACTAGATCACCAACTCACACCATACACAAAAATAAACTCAAAATGGATAAAAGACTTAAACGTAAGATGGGAAACCATAAAAATACTAGAGGAATCCACAGGCAGCGAAATCGCAAACATATGCCGAAGAAATTTCTTCTCTGATAATTCTCCTAGGGCAATGGAAACTAAAGAGAAAATAAACAAATGGGACTACATCAAAATAAAAAGCTTTTGCACAGCAAAGGAAACCATCAACAAAACAACAAGAAGACCCACTACATGGGAGAACATATTTACCAATGATACCACTGATAAGGGTTTAATTTCCAACATTTACAGGGATCTCATGAAACTTAACAAAAGGAAGATAAACAATCCAATAAAAAAATGGGCAACGGACCTAGATAGACACTTTTCGAAAGAGGACATACAGAAGGCCGAAAGACATATGAAAACCTGCTCAAAGTCACTAATTATATGAGAGATGCAAATCAAAATGACAATGCGGTATCATCTCACACCTGTCAGAATGGCTATCATCAACAAATCAACAAACAACAAGTGTTGGAGAGGATGTGGAGAAAAAGGAACCCTTTTGCACTGCTGGTGGGAATGCAGACTGGTGCAGCCACTATGGAAGACAGTATGGAGCTACCTCAGAAAACTAAAAATGGAACTCCCATTTGACCCAGTGATCCCACTACTAGGAATATATCCCAAGAAACCAGAAACGCCAATTAGAAAGGATATATGCACCCCTATGTTCATAGCAGCACAATTCACCATAGCTAAGATTTGGAAACAGCCTAGGTGCCCATCAGCAGATGAGTGGATTAGAAAACTGTGGTACATATACACAATGGAATACTATGCTGCGGTAAAAAAAAAGGAACTCTTGCCTTTTGCAACAGCATGGATGGAACTGGAGAGCATTATGCTAAGTGAAATAAGCCAGTCAGAGAAAGATAAATACCACATGATCTCACTCATTTGTGGATTATAGAGAACAACATAGACTGATGAAAAGGGACAGACCCAAAGACTGAGAAACAGCGATCAGGCTATCAATCCCCAGAAGGAAAGTAGGGGAGGGCGGGGGTAAGGGGAAGAGATCAACAGAAGGACTTGTATACATGTATATAAGCCAAACCAATGGACATGGACAACGGGGGGATGGGAGCATGAGTTTGTGTGTGTGGGGGGAGGTTGGGGGTTAATGGGGGTGATGAGGACACATTTGTAATACCTTAACTAATAATAAAAAATAAATAAATAAAAAAAGAAAGAAACCAGATTATTTACCAACCAATACAACAATATAAAGAGATAATTTAGTTTCAATTAAATTCTACTTTATGTTGTTAATTTATACATAGAGAACAAAACTCCTGAAAAGCAATACATTGAAATATTAGCAATTTACATCTAGTGGATTCTATGATGTGTCATCTGAGTCCATCCTCAGGATTAAGACATTTGCCCAGGTCCTAACAGTGCTGCCAAGTGTTAGCTCTCTTCCAGGAATTGCTCTTGACTTCAAGTTCATCCTCATGCATCTGATCATAAGTGAAGGAAAACAAAGCAACTGATTTCCTCACCCCAACTTTGAATAAGTCATAAGCCATACCAGATTTAGAGTTTCCGATAGCATCACTTGAGACATTTTTTGTGACTCCATCACAACCCAACTTTTCCTTCTTCGTAATCCTATTTAGTTTCCCCTTTCTCTCAAGTACTATATCTGAAAGCATTCCATCAAACATTTCGGCACATTAATCTTCAATGAACCCGATGGTGCCAGGATTGGTTTGAGAAAGCAGATGCTAAGATGAGAGCTTGGAGCTGAATTATCAACCAGCTAAACTGTGGACAGAACATTTCTTTTGCTTAAAAACACAGGTAAGAAATATGACTTTGCCCTAACCAGTTTGGCTCAGTAGATAGAGCGTCAACCTGCGGACTTAAAGGTCCCAGGTTCGATTCCGGTCAAGGGCATGTACCTTGGTTGCGGGCACATCCCCAGTAGGAGGTGTGCAGGAGGCAGCTGATTGATGTTTCTCCCATCGATGTTTCTAACTCTCTATCCCTCTCCCTTCCTCTCTGTAAAAAATCAATAAAATGAATTTAAAAAAAAGAAATATGACTTTGCAGACCATATAGTCATCATAATTAGTACTTAGTCTACCAATGTAGCTTAAAGGCAGTCATAGACACTGCATAAAGAAATGGGAGTGTCTGAGTTCAAATTTAATTTTATTTATAAATACATGCAAGCAGTTCATGAATCATAGCTTGCTGATCCTTTTATTTAAATAGAAATTAGGAACAATTCATAAGTTGTATGTGGAACATAAGTAGCTACTTATATAAAGTAGCAAAAATTTTGTTACAACTTTTATTAGGGTTAAAGTGGGTAGTATAGTGGTGGAAGGACATCAAGCTGCACAAAAAAAATATATCAAACATTTAAGAATTGTGGAAAAAATATATAATTACAACAAAATTGTATTGATTTTACTAGGGAAAATCATGAATTTTAAGAGATAATGAGAGCAAAATGGCACACTAGAGAGCACCAAGCCCTCGTTGCCCCCATGAAAACATTTAATTTTATTTTTTTTTAGAAGGAGAGAGAGAGAGAGAGAGAGAGAGAGAGAGAGAGAGAGAGAGAGATTTGTTGTTCCACTTATTTATGCATTCGTTGGTTGCATCTTGTATGTGCCTTGACCAGGGATCAAACCCGCAACCTTGGTATATAGGGACAATGCTCTAACCAACTGAGCTACCTGGCCAGAGAACCATAAGAAACATTTTAAAAAAAAAACATAAACTACCTGAAATAACCTTATGAGAGCTCTGCAAATCCGTCAAAGACTACAGTAATCAAACGAACAGTCAAGAAAAAGCCCAATTAAACAGGGTAGAAATTTTTATGGTGTCTTTATTTGCTTTTGACTCACTTCCTTCCCAGCATAGCTTGATCTTGGTATGGAGGAGATGGCAGACTAGTTTTCAATTTCCTCTTTTGAACTAGAAGTGGCAGAGAAATCCTTATTTACAGCATTCTAACCTTTCTAGTGACTGTCTTTTTTCTTGTCTAAGGCAGTTCCCAGGTGGGAAAAAAAAGTGATGTTCTCAGTTTGTGACTGCTACAGATTATGAAACTACAGACTTGCAGACATCTAGGGCAAGATATTATGTGTGGTTAATTACAAAAGACCATCTAAGTCCTCAAGGAGAAGTCAGGTATGACTTTTGGAGTAATAAATTCAAAGCAGCTGTATATATAGGAGACCTGAGAAAGCCATACATGGGCCCAGGAAAAATGCATGCTGAGGAAAAAACTAAGAAAACCACAGGCTTATCTCTAGCCTCAAAAATGCCTAGTTAATCAAAGAAAAACTACCCTAGCCTAAAGTCAGTCTAACAAAATTGGCAAAGGTGATTATTTTTTCAAATGCCGCAATTTAAAAAAATCATGAGGCATGCTAAGAAATGGGAAAACATGCCTAATATAAAAATAATAATAATAAATTGGCTAAAACCATGCCTGAGGAAGCACAGGCAGATTTAATTGACAAAGATATTAAAATAACTGTTTTCAATATGCTCATAGAACTAAAACAATACACACAATACACACAAAAGCTAAAGTAAAACAGAAAAAGTATGCATGTAGAAAATAATATAAACAGAGATAGAAATTATAAAACAAAACAAAAATTCTGGAACTAAAAATATAATAAATATATTAAACTCACTAGATGGGTTCAGCATCAGATTTAAACAGGCAAAAAATAATAAGTGAATTTGAAGACAGATCATTTGAAATTATTGAGTCTGAGGAGCAGAAACAAAATCAGAGCCTTTCTTGGGAACTAATGTAACATAGTCATACAGACCAATATATGCATCATGGGATTCCCAGGAGAAGAGTGAGAGAAGGGGGCAGAAAAATTCTTTGAATAAATAATGGCAAAAAAAACCTTGCCAAATTTAGTGAGTGAAAGATATGAATCTACATTTTCAAGAAACTCAACAAACTCCAAGAAACTCAACAAACTCCAAGTAGAATATACTCAGAGACTATTCAAAATGGTATTGGAAACTCTAGCCCGATAAATTATGCAAGAAAGAGAAGTTAAAAGCATCCACACAGGAAAGAAAGAAGTAAGATTATCTCTATTCAAGCATGATATTATCTTATATGTAGAAGACCCTAGATATTCCACAAAAATTTTAGAAATAATATACAAATTCATTAAAACTGTAGGATACAAAATCAACATGCAAAAATCAGTTTTGTTTCTGTACACTAACAATGAACAATTTGAAAAAGGAAATTAAGGAAACAATTCTATTTACAATAGCATTAAAACAAGATTAATAAAGGAGATGAATAATTTACATTCTGAAAACAACAAAACATTGCTGAAAGAAATTAAAGAAGGCATCAACAAATTGATATTCTGTGATCATTATCCCACGTTCATAAATAGTAAGAGTTAATGTTGTTGAGATGTCAATACTATCCAAATGTTCTACAAATTTAACAAATTTGTATCAAAATACCAATATTGGATGAGAGGAACATACATCCTAAGATTCATATAGATTCAGTGGTTCTCAACCTTCCTAATGTCACGATCTTTAATACAGTTCCTCATGTTGTGGTGACACCCAACCATAAAATTATTTTCATTGCTACTTCATAACTGTAATTTTGCTACTGTTATGAATTGTAATGTAAATATCTGATATGCAGGATGTATTTTTATTGTTCGCGACTCACAGGTGGAGAACCACTGATATAGAATCTCAAGGATTCTAAATAGCCAAAACAATCTTGAACATAAAGGGAAGGTGTAGGACTCACACCTCCTGATATCAAAAGTTACTACAACCTGAGGTAATCAAATGTGTGATATTGGCATAAAGGCACACATATATACCAATGAAATAGCATAGAAACCTAGAAATAAATTCTTACAGATATAGTCAAATGATTCTCCAACACATGTGCCAAGAATAGTTAATGGAGAAATGAAGGTATTTGTAATAAAGAGCTCTGGGAAAAATAAATATCCAGATGCAAAATTAATTTGGAACCTTACTATACACCATGTACAGAAATTAGTTTAAAATGGACCAAAGACCTAAATGTAAGAGCTAAAACTATTAAAAGTTTAGAAGAAAAACCAAGGTGTGGGGAGAAACTTTATGACATTAGATTTAGCAATGATCTTAGCATATAACACCAAAAGCACAGGAAGAAGAAGAAGGAAGAAGGAAGAGGAGGAGGAGGAGAAGGAAAAGAAGAAGAAGGAAGAAGGAGGAGGAGGAGGAGGAGAAGGAAAAGAAGAAGGAGGAGGAGGAGGAGGAGGAGGAGGAGGAGGAGAAGAAGAAGAAGAAGAAGAAGAAGAAGAAGAAGAAGAAGAAGAAGAAGAAGAAGAAGAAGGTAAATTGGGCCTCATCAAAATTAAAAACATTTGTGTATGAAAAAATACTATAATGAGTATGAAAAGGCAACCCACAGAATGGTAGAAATATTTGAAAAGTATATATCTTATTAGAGGATTAATTTCCAGGATATATAAAAAATCCTTAAACTCAACAATAAAACAAAAAACCTAATTAAAAGTGGGGCAAGACAATCATATACTTTATAAAGTGTTCCCCCTAATATTTCCACTATCCACCTGGCATCATACATAGTTATTATAATACTAGAGGCTCGGTGCACAAAAATTTGTGCACTCGGGGCGGAAGGGGGTCCCTCAGCCCGGCCTGTGCCCTCTCACAGTCTGGGACCGCTCGGGAGATAACGACCTGCTGGCTTAGGCCTGCTCCTGGGTGGCACAGGGCAGGCCCAATCCCTAGGTGCAGCCCCTGGTTGGGCTCAGAGCAGGGCTGATTGGGGAGTTGGGGGGCCGCCCCCTGTCATGCACAGAGCAGGGCGGATCGGGAGGTTGCGATGCCACACCCAGTCACACTCAGGGTAGGGCCGATTGGGGGGTTGGGGCACCGCCCCCTGTCACACTCAAGGCAGGGTCGATGGGGAGGTTGTGGTGCCACCCCCTGTCACTCACAGAGTAGGGCCGATAAGGGAGTTGGGGCACCATCCCGTGTCACACTCAGGGCAGGGCCCATGGGGGGGGGCGTTGGGGCACCGCCCTCTATCACACACAGAGCAGGGCCGATCAGGGGGTTGGGGCACCGCACCCTGTCACACACAGAGCCTCAGGGCAATCATGGGGTTTGGGCGCTGTCCCCTCTCACGCTGATCCCAGTGCCGGGAAGCCTCGTGGCTCCGCTGATCCCAGTGCCAGGAGGCCTCGTGGCTCTGCTGACCCTGGTGCTGGGAGGCATATTACCCTTTTACTATATAGGACAGAGGCCTGGTGCACGGGTGGGGGCTGGCTGGTTTGCCCTGAAGGGTGTCCTGGATCAGGGTGGAGATCCCCACTGGGGTGCCTGGCCAGCCTGGATGAGGGGATGATGGCTGTTTGCAGCTGGTCACACACCCTTCAAGGTGGGAGTCCCCACTGGGCTGCCTGGCCAGTCTGGGTGAGGGGCTGAGGGCTGTTTTCAGGCTGGTGGGTGACTGAAGCTCCCAACTACTCCTTTTTTTTCTTTTTCTTTTTTATTCTGGGTCAGCTTTAGCTCTGAGGCTTGGCTCCAGTTCTTAGGCCTCAGCTGCTGAAAGCAGGTATCTGGTTTGTTTGGATTTTATAATTGAAACACTGTTTCAACTCCAGCTCTGAGATTCCAGCTGGCTGAAAGCTGGTTTCTGGGGTTTTGTTTAGCTTCTATATTTGTAACAATGTTTCAAACTGCAAGCTCAGAGGCCGGCAGCGGCAGTCGGGGAACATTGGAGTCCTCCGTCACTGAAGCAAGCAAGCCACGTGTTCGCTTCAAGCAGCCTGGCTGCCGGCCGCCATCTTGGCTGGCAGTTAATTTGCATATTGCCCTGATTAGCCAATGGGAAGGGTAGCGGAGGTACGGCTAATTACCATGTTTCTCTTTTATTAGATAGGATTATTGGCTATTCTGTACACCTGCAACTAATATAAAATAATATTGAGTGCAAACTGTAGTTGAATAAATAAACAAATAAAAAATAAAAAAATGGGCCAAGTGCTAGAATAGATATTTCCACAAAGATGGTATACTAATAGCCAAAAAGCATCAGTGATTCTTGACATCACTAATTTTATTAGTTACCTTGGACTTATATAAAGAAACACCACATACTAAGTACCTTAATAGAAATTATTTCACACAGTTCTGGAAGCCAGAAAGTCTAAGATAAAGGTACCAGCTAATTTGGTTTTGGATGAGAACTATCTTCCTGACTTGGAGATCACAACCATCTTATTGTGTCCTCACATGGTAGAGAGAGAACTCTGGTATCTCTTCCTCTTTTTAAAAGGGCACCAGACTTACTGGTTTAGGGCCTTATGGTTATGACAACATTTAACCTTAATTACTTCAATAAAGACCCCATATCCATATACACTCCCATGTACACAGTTGAGATTAGAACCTCAACATTAGTCCATAACACTAATCATTAGGGAATTATAAATCAAAACCAAAATGTATATCATTTCATACCTATTAGAATGCCTATTATAAATAAAACTAGAGCCGAAACCAGTTTGGCTCAGTGGATAGAGCGTCGGCCTGCGGACTGAAAGGTCTTAGGTTCGATTCCGGTCAGGGGCATGTGCCTGGGTTGCGGGCATATCCCCGGTAGGAGATGTGCGGGAGGCAGCTGATCAATGTTTCTCTCTCATCGATGTTTCTGACTCTCTGTCTCTCTCCCTTCCTCTCTATAAAAAATCAATAAAAAAATATATTTTAAAAAAATAAATAAAACTAGAGGCCCGGTGCACAAAAATTTGAGCACTCAGGGGGGAGGGTGTGCCTCAGCCCAGCCTGTGACCTCTTGCAGCCTGGAACCCCTCGGGAGATAAAGACCTGGTGGCTTAGGTCTGCTCCCGAGTGGCACAGGGCAGGCCCAATCCCTAGGTGCAGCCCCTGGTTGGGCTCAGAGCAGGGCTGATTGGGGAGTTGGGGCACCGCCCCCTGTCATGCACAGAGCAGGGTGGATCGGGAGGTTGCGATGCCATCCTCAGTCATGCTCAGGGTAGGGCCGATTGGTGGGTTGAGGCACCTCCCCCTGTCACACTCAAGGCAGGGTCGATAGGGAGGTTGCGGCGCCACCCCGTGTCACACACAGAGCAGGGCCAATCAGAGGGTTGGGACGCTGCCCCCTGTCACGCACAGAGAAGGGTCTATAAGGGGGTTTGGGAGCTCCCCCTTGTCACACACAGAGCAGGGCCCATCAGGGGGTTGGGGAGCTCCCCCCTGTCATGCACAGAGCAGGGCCAATCAGGGGGTTGAGGAGCTCCCCCCTGTCACACACAGAGCAGGACAGATCAGGGGGTTGGGGCGCCGCACCCTGTCACACTCAGGGCAGGGCCGATGGGGAGGTTATGGCTGTACCCCGTCACACACAGAGCAGGGCCCGTGGGCGGCAGTTGAGGCGCCACCCTCTATCACCCACAGATCATGGCCGATCAGGGGATTGGGGCACCGCCACTATCACACTCAGGGCAGGGCCAATGGGGAGGTTATGGCTCTACCCCTCACACACAGAGCAGGGCCCATGGGGGGGGCGGTTGGGGCACCGCACCCTGTCACACACAGAGCAGGGCTGATCAGGGGGTTGGAGTGCCTCACCGTCACACACAGAGGCACAGGGCAATCAGGGGGTTGGGGAGCTCCCCCCTATCAGGCACCGAGCAGGGCTGATCAGGGGGTTTGGGTGCCTTCCCCTGTCATAAAAAGAGCAGGGCGGATAGGGAGGTTGTGGTCCCGCCCCCGTCAAACACAGAGCTGCAGGGTGATCAGGGGGTTTGGGCGCTGCACCCTGTCACACTGATCCCGGTGCCAGGAGGCCTCGCGGCTCCGCTGATCCTGGTGCTGGGAGGCATATTACTCTTCAACTATATAAGATAGAGGCCTGGTGCACGGGTCGGGGCCGGCTGGTTTGCCCTGAAGGGTGTCCTGGATCAAGGTGTGGATCCCCACTGGGGTGCCTGGCCAGCCTGGATGAGGGGATGATGGCTGTTTGCAGCTGGTCACGCACCCTTCAGGGTGGGAGTCCCCACTGGGGTGCCTGGCCAGTCTGGGTGAGGGATTGAGGGCTGTTTTCAGGCTGGCGGGTGACTGAAGCTCCCAACCACTCCTTTTTTCTTTTTCTTTTTTTAAAAATATATTTTATTGATATTTTCCAGAGAGGAAGGGAGAGGGATAGAGAGTTAGAAACATCGATGAGAGAGAAACATCGATCAGCTGCCTCCTGCACACCTCAAATGGGGATGTGCCCGCAACCAGTACATGCCCTTGGCCGGAATCAAACCTGGGACCTTTCAGTCCACGGGCTGACACTCTAGCCACTGAGCCAAACCAGCTAGGGCTCTTTTTCTTTTTATTCTGGGCCAGCTTTAGCTCTGAGGCTTGGCTCCAGCTCTTAGGCCTCAGCTGCTGAAATCAGGTATCTGGTTTGTTTGCGTTCTATAATCGAAACACTGTTTCAACTCCAGCTCTGAGATCTCTGCTGGCTGAAAGCCGGTTTCTGGGATTTTGTTTAGCTTCCATATTTGTAACAATGTTTCAAATTGCAAGCTCAGAGGCCGGCAGCGGCAGGCGTGGAATGTTGGAGTCCTCCGTCACTAAAGCAAGCAAGCCTCATGTTCGCTTCAAGCTGCCTGGCTGCCGGCCGCCATCTTAGCTGGCAGTTAATTTGCATATCGCCCTGATTAGCCAATGGGAAGGGTAGCAGAGGTATGGCTAATTACCATGTTTCTCTTTTATTAGATAGGATAAAAGCATAAAATAATTATTCGTGAGAATGTGGAGAAATTCAAGCATTTGGGCATTGCTGGTGGGCATATGAATGGTGCAGCTGCTATGGAAAACAGTATGATCGTTGCTCAAAATTTAAACATAGAATTCCTATATGATCCAGTAATTTCACTTCTAGGTACACACACACAAATATTGAAAGCAAGGGCTCACAGTGATATTTGCACACCAGTGTTCATAGCATCATTATTCACAACTAGAGGCCAAGTACATGAAATTGGTCCCCAGGGTGGGGGGTACCCTCAGCCTAGTCGGCACCCTCTCCAATCCAGGACCCTTTGGGTGATGTCCAACTGCCGGATTAGGCCTGATCCCTGTAGGACATCCTTCTCACAATCTGGGACTGCTGGCTCCTAACTGCTCACCTGACTGCCTGCCTGATCACCCCTTACCACCTCTGCCTGCCAGGCTGATCGCCCGTAACTGCCCTCCCCTGCCAGCCTGATAGCCCATAAGTACCTCCCCTGCTGGCCTGATCACCCCTAACTGCCCCCCCCCAGCCTTCTCACCCCCAACTGCCCATGCCTGCCTGCCTGGTCACCCCAAACTGGCCCCCCTAACTGCCTGCTTGCCCCACACAGCCTGCTGTTCGGTCATTGCATGAGGGCATCCCAACCAATTTGCATATTCCTGTGTTATTAATATAGATTTTCAAAGATGATAATCCAAATTTCTAGGTGAATAAACAAAACGCGATATATACATACATAGGATATTATTCAACCTTCAAAAAAAGGAATGAAGGACCAATGCATGCTACAAAATGGGTGGACCTTGAAAACATTATACTGAGTAAAATAAACAATATATAAAAGGAAAAATATTGTATTAATCTACTTATAGAAGTAGAATGGTTACATTCATAAAAATAGAAGGTAAAATAGTGTTTAAAGGGGGGGCATGAAGAGGGGAATGAAAGTTATTGTGTAATGTATACAGAGTTTCAGTTTCAACCTACTGAAAATATTTTGAAAAATAATAGTGATGATGGTTATAAAATGACTAGTGGCCCGGTGCACGAAATTCATGCACATTGAATGGGAATTAATTAGAGGAAATATTTTAATATTGCTATTTGCCCTTTCTCTATAATAAAAGTGTGAGAGATAAAAGGAAATGAGTACAATGTATATGAAAATAATACATAATTTTATTCATAAATAAACAGTAATAAAATGATATAACAACAAACTCATGATGTAAAAACAACACTGATGCAAATAATGGCTGATAAAGTGATTAAACTTATTCTAATATCTCCCTGTACACCACATTAAGAGTAAAAACACTTTCAGAGTGCTTGACTAATTTCCCTTGGGATAAAGTATTTACACCTTTAACTTTAACATCACATGCTCTTCGAACTCGAGAGAAAGCAACATGTAACTGACCATGTGCAAAAATGGGTTCAGGTAGGAATATTCCTACTCTGTCTAGAGTTTGTCCTTGTGATTTATTAATAGTCATTGCAAATGCTGGCATCACGGGAAACTGTCGTCGAATTAATTTAAATGGGAGGCCAGTGTCAGATGGGGACAAATCAATTCTTGGAATCAGAACAACCTCACCCTCTGCAGATCCTGTTAATACTTCAGCTTCGATAATGTTAGGTAGTAATCTTTTGATAATAAATCTGCTACCATTACAAAGACTCCATTTACTATTGAGATTTCTCAATAGCATGATGATTGCACCCACTTTCAATTTTAATTTATGACACGGCATTCCTGAAGGAGTAATACTATTAAGAAATTCAATGGGAAAATTTTCCTTTTCAGCATCATCTGTGGAGTCAATGGAATCATCACTCAAATATGTGTGAAAATCTCCATCGAGTATATCCAAAATTTCTTCATTTAATTTTTGAACATGCTCATTTTTTGGACAAAGAATTGCACGTTTAGATATTTTTTTAATATTATCTACAAATATACTATTTCCAAAGGTGGCTTCAATAATAGATCCGTTACAAATCATTTCATGGGGGATTTCAATAGTATCTGTTCCTAAATGAAAACTGCTATCAAGTTTGCCATCCCCAAGTCTTACTAACAATTCATTATAAGCAGAATCCTCTGATCTCATATTTGTTGTAAGAGAAAACTTTCTGAAACATCCCCAAACATTGCAGTACTTTAAACTCGTTTGTACTATGGCCGATCGCATAGCATGTGGTACAATACTGAGACATTGTCGAAAATCCCCTCTGAGAAGAACTTTCCCACCAAATGCAACATCCAAATTCATAATTTCTCTTAGTAATCTATCTATGGCATTTATAGCATGACTGGATGCCATGGTGCATTCATCAATAATAAGAAGTTGGGCCTTTTTAATAGTTTTAGCAACTTCACTGTTTATATCGAGTCTAGAAATTGAAGTTTCATTTAATGGAATCGGTAATTTATATTGGGAATGAAAGGATCTTCCACCAAGAAGTAAATTTGCAGCAATTCCATGTAGATGCTGTGGGTAAAACAGTACCACCACAACCTCTAATATAATGTGTTAAAACTTTATACAGATATGTTTTTCCACTACCATCTGGACCATCCAAGAAAAAGCATTTGGGGTTTACAGTTTGATCTTCGATGGCTGAAGTGATAGTCTGAAAGGCTGCCAACTGTTCATCATTCAGAGAATTTATCAAAACCTCTGCCCTTTGTTGCTTATACAATTGATCACATGTATTTGCATTCATTAATAAAGGATAGTCTGGAAGTTTGAAATGTGAACATTTCATTCCATGCAATGTGAATACCTCTTGAACTTCGTTAAGGGCGTGCGTTTCAAAGTTTACACAGGCACCTTCTCTTCGGTGTAATTTCCAACAGAAATCTTCAATAAAATGAGATTTATTCTCGTCCCATAATTTGTCTGCAGCAGAAGGATATCCAAACACACATATATATGCAAAAAGTTGCCATAGTTGTTTGGGCATATTAAGGATGATTGCATCGTCAATCGTATCTTTCCAGATAGTGTCATCAAGTAATAACCCCCGGTGTTTAGCAGCTTCACGAAATGTATCATAAGTTACACCTCCTACAGTTCACAGATCCTCAAAACTTACCGCACCTTTTACATGCAGAAGCAAAAGTGTAAGGTAATATAGTTCTGGTTTTCTAAAGCTCAGAGTGAACAGTCTACCTAATACTTTATTTCCACCCTTTCGGCGTTTTGCCCACAAAGAATTAGTAAACACATAATGCTGTGGGATCTCCCAATAATAATAATTACGTGCATCAGAGTCTTCTCTATTCAATAAGAACCAAGCCATCAAAGTTGAGTTATGCCTTTTAGCCCTATCTAAAACTTCAGAAAAATCATCTGCATGAAAATATAAATTCTGATCATTTGGCAAATGAATAGCTAATCTTGTGATTGCATGAGATTGGTCATGCATTCGCATTCCAAAAAGTCTCCAAACAGCCTCAGGAGCTCTCACATACCTGGAGTCAATGAAGTCCTGTACTTCATCATGATTGATAATATTTTTCTCAGAAATTTGAATATTTGCACAGTAGTGCCCTTTATAGATGTATTTAAATAGATACTTGGCACTTCTAATTGATGCACAGACTTCAACATTTATATGACAGTTATACTTGAGGCACAAATACGGGTTATAAGGGACAATCCAAGTATTATCAACAATTTTATTTCCAATAGAAATGGTGCTACCAGATCTTCGTTTGTATTTGGGATATCCATCAATATTTCCAATGGTCGCATTTTGAAATTCTTTTGGATATCCCTTTGAACATTTTCTATTTTCCATACATGGACTACTTGGATTTTGCATTCCACATGGTCCATGTACCATATTTGTTTTTACAATTTGAAAAAGTCGAGGACACTGGTTCTCATCTGGAATTTCTGCCTTAACTATACGGTCAATGTCATCTTCTGAACGTAATTTGGACTCATTATCTAATATCAATAACATGTGAGCGTGAGGCAGTCCGCGTTTCTCAAATTCAATAACATGAATCTTAGCTATTACTTTGCCAAATAAGTGGAATTTACATATATCATTTAAAAGAGCGTTCAGCTTAATATTAAAAACTCTGGCTACCAAGTCAGGTCTGTTTTCAACTTTTTGCCAGCATTGTAAATTGTTTGTAATATCTGCCCATTTGGGGTTGCATGTCATGGTTATAAATAAATCGGGCTTACCATACTTTGTTACAATTGCCATAGCATCCTGATATCGCTGCTGCATATTTCTGGGACTACCCTCAAAAGATAACGGAAGTATTATCATTTTACCAATTGGCACATTGTCATTTTCAGATCTAGATTTGAGATAATCCATCAAACCACTATATTTTTCAACTCTCAACTTAGATTGGTTTGTTTTGGTGAAGTTTATCTGATTGGCCTCCATTTTTGAATACGAATCCACAATAAACTGTTGAGTTAATTTTCCTGCATTTAAAATAGGATTGAACGTGTCCCTCACAGAGAGATGAAATCCATAATACTGCATTTGGGTGACTCGTGTCCTTATATTTTGTCTAGTGTTATTGTCGAATACACTGTTGTCTCTGAGTCTTAATGCAATATCTGTTCCCCAGCCTTTTTCACCATGTGGGAAAAGAATAGGAATGTCATTGCATCTAATGTAGGAAACGGGATATTGATTTGTTTCATTTTAGTGGCACCTGGATTATTAGGATCTGGTTTACAATGAATGAGCAAGTCCCTTTCAAAAGGAGGTTCTCCATCTTTGTTTCTGAATATGACAGCAACTTCGGTTACACAGGGAGAATTATATCTACCTGGGTCACTGTTATGATCATATTTAATTGCCATTGTTACCTCTGTGGGAGCAATACCTTTTGCTGCTGCTTCAGATTGGGCTTCCTTTTCTACCTCATGTAGCATCTTGTATGATTTTGTTAATTCATTTATTTCATGCATGAGGTTGTTGATGTTGATTATGAGTGTTTCTGAGCAGCCCTGGTTCTCTGACATTGCTAGTCTTTTACTTGTAGCTTCAGCTGTATCCAAAATATAGAGTTGAGCAAACTTCTGAGAAACACCATCTGAAGGGTGTAAAGTTCCAGTAGGGTGATAAACTTGTCCTGTATTCTAAAACAGTATGGCCCATATCCTGATGGCGATCAATATTAGCACCCATGGAAGCAAAAGCAAAAGAACTATTTATGGATCGAATATTTTCCATGAAATTTTTACTGTCAGAATCTTCGTTTGTCATTAATCTTTTTAAATATGCCGGGTAATCTGGAAAATGTATATCACTTGGACAGACTTTCCCTTTGCTACAACAGCGAGTAAATTTCCCATCAGATGGTTTTTCATCGGAGAAATTTAGGGAAAGGCAAAATTCACATCGAACTGTCATTCCACTACAACTATGTTCGAGGATTGCATCCTCATGCACTCCATTTTTGCTGAGAAGGCAGTTCCTACTGGTATTGGTAGTACTTGTTGATGACTGTTCTCTAGACATATTTTGTCGTTGCCACCGCCTTCTTTCCCTTTCAAAGGCACGTTGGTCTTTAGACATTTTCTGTCAATGACACCTCAGTCTTTCGGCTTCAGAGTGACGTTTTTCCAGTAGCTGTTCTTCAGATACATTCTGTTGCAGACATCGCCTTCTTTCAAGATCAGGCGCACATTGCTCTGCAGACATTTTCTGTCTATAACGCCGGCACTTTTCGGCTACAGAGCTACCTTGTATCAACCGTTTATCTTTGGACATTGTCCTACCTATCTACGGATACCATCGGAGATGCAGGAGAATGAGAGTCCTGCCGGTCAGGCCACTGAGAGCTATGTGACTAACGGCTGATTCTGGCTGAGTCTGTGGGGGTGGGACTTCCTCCTCCCTGCTGTCACTTTCCTCAGCTGTGATGAGGAAGCTGGGGTGACAGGTCAAACTGTACCCGGAAGCCTGGGTCAAACACTGGAGGGCAGGTTGGGGGCATGACTGGTGGTGAATTGCAGCCCGCCGGGATCTCCCCTAGGAGGGCCAGTTGGGGACGTGACTTCTGGCCACCACTGTGGTTGCCGCACCAGTGCCGATTCCCAGTGGGAAAGCCTGTTGGGGGCTGACAGCAGGCGGACCACAGCAGCCGCCCTGCCAGCACCGGGGCGGGAGAGCGGGTTGGGGGCGTGAGTGGAGGCAGACACCGCAGCTGCCCTGCCAGCCCAGGTCTGCCAGCGTGACTGCGGGTCTGGGGCAACCGCCCACACTCACGCCCCCAACCTGCGAGCCGCCCCACCAGCCCTGGTCTGCCGGCGGGAGCGGGTTGGGGGCGTGACTGCAGGCGGACCCTGCAGCCGCCCCACCAGCCCGGGTCTGCCAGCGGGAGAGCCGGTTGGGGTCTTGGCCAGTAGGGGACAGCTACGGTCACACCCCACCAGCCCTGGGTTGGGTCGCCCGCCATCCAGGTCACAGATAGCAGGCCTGGATGGCAGAGGGGCAGGCAGGATGGTGCTGTCCTATCCTGCCGGCAGTATGCAAATTAGCCACCATCTTTGTTGGTGGTTAACTGCCATCTTAGTTACAGTTAATTTGCATATCGCCGTGATTAGCCAATGGGAAGGGTAGCGGTTGTACGCCAATTACCATGTTTCTCTTTTATTAGATAGGATGTGAATGTACTTAATGCCACTGAATTGTACATGTATCAAACAAACAAAACAAAGAAACAAACTTATAGATGCATTAACAATGTGGTGGTTACCAGAGGGAAGGTGGGTGGGAGAAGGATGAAGTGCGTAAAAGGGGTAAAATATATGGTGATGGAAGGAGACTAGACTTTAGGTGGTAAGCACACAATGCAATATACAGATGATGTATTATAAAATTGTACACCTGGAATGTATGCTATGTTATTAACCAATGTTGTCCCCAGTAAATTTAAGTTTTTAAAAAATATATTTTATTGATTTTTTTACAAAGAGGCAGGGAGAGGGATAGAGAGTCAGAAACATTGATGAGAGAGAAACATTGATTAGCTGCCTCCTGCACACCCCCTACTGGGGATGTGCCCACAACCAAGGTACATGCCCTTGACTGGAATCGAATCCAGGACCCTTCAGTCCCCAGGCCGACCCTCTATCCACTGAGCCAAACCTATCAAGGCTCCAATAAATTCAATTTTAAAAAATTATTGTAACAAATAAGGGAATATTAATGATAATTTATAAAAAAATAAAAGCAAGGAGTGAAAACCAGAATACATATTTGGCAGCCTATAAAGAGTTTTTTATCTCCTGCAGCTGGAGGGTATAAACCATTGAGAATCAGGTCCAGAATTTAGTTACAAGATTATGAGTTTTTAATAGAAGACTGAATTCTCAATATAGGGAAGTCTACTAAAGACCAGGACTCTAACTCAAAAAAAATTTGATAACACATTGGAAGTGATATATGGCTCAATGCACTCAAATGCCCTTAGTTTTGGCATACACTTCAGTTCTTTAGAATTTTAGAATTGGCCCATTTCCCCTTTATTTCTTGGACTGTGGGATTTGAGATAACATAACAGGAAGCCAAGAGGAAGCCTTTGAAATTATACACCTTCACTCTGGGCCACTATGTTTCATGCCAGTGAGACTGACACAGATTAGTGTTAGCTTTAGAAACCTAAAGGATATAAGGACAAGAGTAGTAGTCCCTATCATATGTCACTTTATTTATCCACTTCTGCCCTACAAAATTCAGACAAATTGTAGAGAGTAATGATAGATTCCCAATTGACTATTAGAAGCCCCATTTGCTGCTATGATGCCACAAACATCTTTGTTAGAGAAGATAAACTTGCACTTGGGTATGTGGTATCTAGCTACTAATGTAGTTAAAGTGTTCTTTTTTTAAAAAATATATTTTATTGATTTTTTACAGAGAGGAAGGGAAAAGGATAGCGAGTTAGAAATATCGATGAGAGAGAAACATTGATCAGTCGCCTCCTGCGCACTCCTTACTGGGGATGTGCCCACAACCAAGGTACATACCCTTGACTGGAATCGAACCTGGGACCCTTCAGTCCGCAGGCTGACGCTCTATCCACTGAGCCAAACCGGTCAGGGCAAAGTGTTCTTTTTCATTGCTGTCAGTAAGAAAGATAAAAAATATTCTGCATTCACTTGGAACTAATTAGAGTATCCTATCTAATAATAGACAAACATGGTAATTAACCGTACCTCTGCTACACTTCCGATTGGTAAATCAGGGTGCTATGCAAATTAACTGCCAACCAAGATGGTGGCCGGCAGCCAGGCAGCTGAAGAAAACAGGAGGGTTGCTTGCTCCGGTGATGGAGAAAGCCAAGGTTCCCCACCTGCCGTGGCCCAGTTCTGAGCTCCGGATGCAACAATGTTGCAATTGTAGAAGCTAAACAAACCCAGAAACCTGCTTTCAGCTGGCCAGCCTCAGAGCTGGAGCCGCAACAAAGTTTCAATTACAGAAGGTAAATACATCCCAGAATAAAAGAAAAAAAGGAGAAACTGGGAGCTTCATTTGCAGACTTGGCCTGCCTGAAAACAGCCCTTAGCCCAGGGGTGGGCAACCTTTTTGACTCGAGGGCCACAATGGGTTCTTAAACTGGACTGGAGGGCCTGAACAAAAGCATGGATGGAGTGTTTGTGTGAACTACTATAAATTCAAAGTAAACATCATTACATAAAAGGGTATGGTCTTTTTTTTTTTTAGTTTTATTCATTTCAAACGGGCCGGATTCAGCCCGCGGGCCGTAGTTTTCCCACGGCTGCCTTAGCCCCTCATCCAGGCTGGCCAGGCACCCCAGTGGGGACCCCCACCCTGAAGGGGGTGTGGGCAGCCTTAAAACAGCCCTCAGCCCCTCATCCAGGCTTGCCAGGTACCCAAGCAGGACCCCCACCCTGATCTGGGGCACCATTCAGGGCAAACCAGCTGGCCCCCACCCATGCACCAGGCCTCTATCCTATATAGTAAAAGGGTAATATGCAAACTGACCCTTACAGCAGATAGACTGGGAATGACTGGTCACTTTGACACACAGTGACCACCAGGGGGTAGACGCTCAATGCAGGAGCTGCTCTCTGGGGGTCAGTGAGCTCCCACATGCAGGATCTCTGCTCATCCACAAGCCAGGCTGATGGCTGCCCGTACAGTGGTGGTGGTGGGAGCCTCTCCTGCCTCCTCAGCAGCACTCAGGATGTCTGACTGCAGCTTAGGTCTGCTCCCTGCTGGCAAGTGGACATCCCCCGATGGCTGCCGGGCTGCCAGAGGGATGTCTGATTGCCAGCTTAGGCCCAATACCCTGGGGAGCAGTCCTTACCCAGCAGATGGTCATCCCCTGAGGAGTCCCAGACTGTGAGAGGGCACAGGCTGGGCTGAGGGACCACCCCCTCGAGTGCACAAAGTTTTGTGCACCGGGCCTCTTGTATATTTATAATCTTGCCCTGGGGCTATGTTAACTCTTTTGACCTTCTCATAATGTCATCTGAAGAAACTTGGGCCATCTGAACATCTTTGTATTAATATAGTTCAAAAGTCCCTGATGATGTGGACATTCTGCAGAAAACCACTCTGATCCAATATATTGAAAATATCATGCTAATCAGACTAATGAGCTAGAATTGGCAAATACAAAAGAAACAGTGGTATGTTCCACTTATACCAGTTTCTGAAATTAAAGTATTAAATTTTCAGGAATTTTACAAGCCAGTTGCTAAACAGAGCCTTTAATAATATTCAGTTATATAAACTTATTCAAAACAAAATTAATAAACACTCAAAACTCTTTAATTCCTAATTACTTTGAAACTGAATTTTATAAACCTTAAATGGATTTGTTTTAGATTTTTTCCCCAAATATGCCTACAACAATCTCTCTCAGTTCTATGTTTTTTGTTTGTTTGTTTGTTTGTTTGCAATGTAATCTTGCCACTTTCCCATCAAGGAGTGGTGTCAGTTTCCCCTGTCTTTGAATCTGGGATGGTACTTTAGCCTGTATTGAGCAATAGAAATGCCTCTAATATGGCTGTGTTGAAATTCTAAGGTATACCTTAAGAGCCCTTCAGTTTCTACCATTTCCTATTGTGACACTCCTTGAAAATCATATGACATGTTGTGAAAAAGCCCTATAACTACATGGAAAGACACACTTGGAGGAGAATCAAGGACTCTGGCTGACATGTGACTGTAGCCATTTTGGAATGCCCAACCCTGCCAGCACCCTAGGTAATAATAGCTCATGAAAGAGAAGACTGCTGTTTCAACCCATAGAATCACGTGAAATCACAAATTGGTTGTTTTAAGCCACTAAGTTTAGGGATGATTTGCTACACCAAAATAGATAACTGAAATTGTAATTAAACACATTTGTCATGGACTCCAACATTTCCTGACTCCAACAGACACAAAAGAAAACAAGAAGCTAGGTAAATGGCAGAGTGAATTTTAAACCTAAATTTTTTAGGATAAGATAATGATGCTCTAGAGCAGGGGTCCTCAAACTAAGGCCTGCGGGCAACATGCGGCCCGCCGAAAACATCTATCTGGCCCCCCGGGTGTTTTTGCTGCCTCTGCCTGTTGCTTAGCAGCCGACTAGTTTTTTTTTTTTTAAAACTATTTTCCGGCCCTCCAACGGTCTGAGGGACAGTGAACTGGCCCCCTGTTTAAAAAGTTTGAGGACCCCTGCTCTAGAGTCCTTGAGGGGCGGGCAGGGCTGGGTTAGGAGGGGGGCTGGGCCAGACTGGGTGGGAAACGGAGGGGCGGGGCCTCCGCCTTCTTGGTGTGGAAGACTAAGGGTTCTAGGCATCCAGCTTGAGGTCTGTTTTATAACACTGGCAGAGAAGCCCTAGCAGTGGTTCTCAACCTTCCTAATGCAGCGACCCTTTAATACAGTTCCTCATGTTGTGGTGACCCCTAACCATAAAATTATTTTCATTGTTACTTCATAACTGTAATTTTGCTACTGTTATGAATCGTAATGTAAATATCTGATATGCAGGATGTATTTAGGCGACCCCTGTGAAAGGGTCGTTCGACCCCCAAAGAGGTCACGACCCACAAATTGAGAACCGCTGCCTAGACTTAGATGATGTTCCTGTAGTTTGGCTGTAATTTGAACTATCAAAATCAACTGCATTGATTCTGGGTAACTGCACCAGCACAAGGAATTTAACCAAAAATCATCCTTTTTCATGTACTCGAAAGTAATGGCAAAAAGTTAAAATTGAATCCAAGTATTCACTAGCCAAGTAAATACTTCTACAAAAACACTTTTAAAAAAAATGTTTTGCCTAAAGGACTTGTATGCATGCATATTAGCATAACCAATGGTATAGACACTGGGACTGAGGGGGCTTTTCCCTCCGGCGGGGAGGGGGGATGGCTGGGGCAGTCAATTTGGGGGAAAAGAGACATATATAAAACTTTAGACAATAAAAAAAATGTTTTTCCAACAGTTTCAATTGAATTTTTTGAAGAATTAGAGGTGGTTTAGTCACTAGTCTAGTGTACTCCAAGGATTCTTCAGCACAGTCTGATAAAGACAATGAAAGTGTTCAAAGTAGTTTAATAATATTTACTAACATTAAGATTAACCTTAAACTGTTAATTTATGTAACTGATGAGTGCAGAATGAACTTAAGTGAAAAGACATTGCTGATGTTTTGACAGACCTAGGACTGGTTTTTCAGAATATAGTTGTATAGCATTCTCTCTAATATACATACCACAAAGAACTTAGAAAAAAGGAAACAGTACAGATTATGAAGCTGTAGTTAATTATCTTTTACATCACTTCTATTAGCTCTAGAGTTTTTGAAAGAACAGCAGTACAAATGCTTTGGGTGGCTGAATAGTAATCAAAATTCATTTACACTCAAAAAGACCATTTAACCTGAGGAACTCTATGTTCTTTTTTTTAATATGTTTTTATTGATTTTAGAGAGAGTGAAAGAGGAAAGTAGAGGGAGAGAGAGAGAAGCATTGATGAGAGAAACATCAATAAGCTGTGTTCTGCACACTCCTTACTAGGGATCAAGCCTACAACCCAGGTATGTACCCTGACCAAGAATTGAACCATGACCTCTTGGTTCATGGGATGATGCTTAAACAACTGAGCCACACCAGCCAGGGCTCTTTGTTCTTAATATTAGGGTTTGAGAGACCTTAAAAATGTCTTCTACTTCCTGCTATATTTTAAACATAAAGAATATTTAATAGAGCCTATAGCTGACACAGAACTTTTATCTTAGAAGCTCCGGAAATAGCAAGAAATTATCTTTCATATCAATGATTTTTTTTCCATTTTTTATACTTTTTCTTTCCTGTAATTCCTACTGCTGTCATTTATTTAAGGTCATATTGGCCTCATTCTTAGTTCATTACAGTAGCCTAACTGGTTTCTCTGTCTCATCTGAACTTCATCTAATTACTTCTGAAAACTACTTTCAGATTGCTTTTCCTAACACTTCTTTTAGTATTTTAAACCTCTGTTCAAAGATTCATCATTGCTAAAATGCCCTGATTTGGTATTCAAAACCCTCCAATATCGTGTTTCAATCTACCTTGTCAAATGTATTTACCTTTACAGATAAAGTGTCTTTTATAAATCTTCATATGAACTAGATGCAATAAAATTAATATCAAGTTTTCTATAGTAAGTGATTATTTTACACAGTAAAGGTGTCCCTCATTTCTTTCCAAACTAGAACATTCTTCCTAGTCCTCAAATAATCAATATGTAAAAAACACTTTTTAATGACTTATTTAAATCTAGGTATCTATTCCTCAGTACAAAGCAATCTCTCTTCTGATGTTTCTAGTATTTGTTGTCACTATTATATCTATAGTGTTATGCCCAGATTTCAAGATCCCCAAAGGACATCACCAGGGAGCACAGAATCCGATGCAAAAGCATAGAGTCTTCATTAAAGCCCGGGGCTTGGTCCCTCTGACTCCCCTACCAATGCAGTGATAGGGTGCGAGAGAGAGAGCCCAGAGTTCCAAGAGAACAAAGAATTTATAAGGCTTGGGGTCGGGGGGTGGGGACACACTCTGACCACTGATTTGGCCGATTCCGGTTGGTTGAGTGAGGGCCGGGGGCTAGTGACGCAAGGGCAGCGTGAAGCTAGGGTGTGGTTACACAAAGACAGGGGGGTGGCTAGCATACTTTTGGCCTTGGGCTAGTTTCCCCCGCTTTCCCATTGGCCGAGATAAAGGCAGGCCGAGTAACTGATACATTCTGCGGCTTTTTCTTGGAATAGGGGTTAGGGCAGCCGTGGGCAAACTACGGCCCTCGGGCTGAATCCGGCCTGTTTGAAATGAATAAAACTAAAAAAGAAAAAGACTGTACCCTTTTATGTAATGATGTTTACTTTGAATTTATATTAGTTCACACAAACACTCCATCCATGCTTTTGTTCCGGCCCTCCGGTCCAGTTTAAGAACCCATTGTGGCCTTCGAGTCAAAAAGTTTGCCCACCCTTGTGTTAGGGACACAGCTATCAGTCCTGTTCTGTCCTTTCATTCCCCCCTTGTCTTGGAACTTCTGGCTCAATAATGAGATGGACTGAACTATCAACTGAACTACTTCTATACACTCCTTGACAAATTGGACTAGTCTGTTAATAATGCAAGGGCCGAAAGTCAACAGCAGCAGGAGGATTACAAGGGGTCTGCTGAGGTCCGCTGTCTTCTTGAGGGTGATCTGCAGCGGGTGTGTCTGGTGAGAGGTCACCTTCCAGTCAGGCTCTTTGCTGTCCTGGGCACAGAAGGAGCTGGGCTTGTAACCTGGCAGAGACAAACTATAACAAATGGTCCAGTGGAAGGGAAAGAAACCATTTCAGTTTTAACAAACTCTATTGAAATAGGATTTTTCTCCTTAAAATTCCTCTATGGTTATCTAAAGCCAAATCAAGACTAATTTATCTACTGTATTCAATTTGGCCTGATGTTTGCATAAACACAAGAATGGTAACTGACTACCTTTGCCAGAATTTCATGATTGAATCTTAATGTGCCTCGTATGGCCAGGAAGCCAAGCCATCCAGCTGCCATCAAGCCTTCCTGCAGTATCTGCTGAGTTAGGTGAATCCCTCACCTGTAGCAACTCCACCTGAGCACATGCTCTAGGCTTTAAGGCCCATCTCAGTAGCCCTCCTACTCGTTGCAGCCCAGAGTGAGTGGGGGTTCCGCAGGGATGCAGAGGCGTCCTTATTGCTCCCCTTTATGCTGACCAACTGCCAGTGATGGTAGGGCATGGGCCTGATGCTCCAGCGCCAGCCATCTTCAGGGCTCCTAAGCAGGATACCAGGCTTTTCCCATGGCATTCTTATGGGCTTCAAGTCTTCAGAGTCCAGACAGGTCTCTTTAAAACATGATACTCCAGTCAAAGTTTTCCTTTAATAAAACCACTATTAGGAACCAGTATTATTGAATCTATTCAAAGAAATGTATTGCCATGATTTATTAAGCATTGCCAAATTTCAGAGGAATTGTATAAGGAGAAAAACATACTGACCTGTTCTAAGATTTTCTGATTTTGCTTGCAAGTTTCTTTTCATGGATTCTTCAGAGTTACAACAAAACAGTAACTGTTGGATTTCTTTTATCAGTCCCCCCCTAAGTACTTTGGCATAACTATTTACCCTCTGTTTAGGGAGGCAGAATGTAAATTATTTACTCTCTCTGGGTACTGGCTAGTATTATTTGATTAATTTTCTTTTAACATTTCTCTTCTCCGTTTTATCATGTACACAACCTTTATAAATTTTATACTTTCAAACCAGCCTTTAAACCTTCCCTCCATGTCTTTCAAAAATGCACAACCATGCCTCAGACCTTCCATCTATTCCAAACAGGCCTTTCCCAGCTCTCTACAGCGGAGGTTTGTACCACCCCTGACATGGGCATGGTCACACAGGCCTGCAAGACAGTACACAGGCTGCATACTGTCAACTATCTCTCAATAGAGACCAAAACCTGATGGGTATTCTTCTTTGCCCAGTTGGGCACCTGCCCTCTCAGCAGCTACAGCTACATTCAAACCTGTAAGGGAATTGAAGGTTACTACAACATATTAATACAATGAAACATAATATTGGCACCATGGCCTCTTCAGGCAGCTAAATCTTATGCTACTACACATGAGATATGGTAGGGCTATATAAACATCTTAGGGAGGTGACTAAAGTCTAGCCTTTTTTTTTTTTTACGTTGCCATCTCCCATTTATTTTTTATTTATTTATTTTTTTAATTAAATTTTTATTGTTCAGATTATTACATTTGTTCCTCTTTTTTCCCCCATAACTCCCCTCCTCCCAGTTCCCGCCCCACCCTCCGCCCTCACTCCCCACCCACTGTCCTCATCCATAGGTGCACGATTTTTGTCCAGTCTCTTCCCGCATCTCCCACACCCCTTTCCCCCCCAAGAATAGTCAGTCCATTCCCTTTCTATGTCTCTGATTCTATTATGATCACCAGATTATTTATTCACTTGATTCTTAGATTCACTTGTTGATAAATGCATGTTTGTGGTTCATAATTTGTATCTTTACCTTTTTCTTCTTCTTCCTCTTCTTAAAGGATACCTTTCAGCATTTCATATAATACTGGTTTGGTGGTGATGAACTCCTTTAGCTTTTCCTTATCTGTGAAGCTCTTTATCTGACCTTCAGTTCTGAATGATAGCTTTGCTGGATAAAGTAATCTTGGTTGTAGGTTCTTGGTATTCATCACTTTGAATATTTCTTGCCATTCCCTTCTGGCCTGCAAAGTTTCTGTTGAGAAATCCGCTAACAGTCGTATGGGTGTTCCCTTGTAGGTAACTGAGTCTCTTTCTCTTGCTGCTTTTAAGATTCTCTCTTTGTCTTTTGCTCTTGCCATTTTAATTATGATGTGTCTTGGTGTGGTCCTCTTTGGATTCCTGGACCTGTAAGTCTATTTCTCTCACCAGGTGGGGGAAGTTTTCTGTCATTATTTCTTCAAATAGGTTTTCAATATCTTGCTCTGTCTCATCTTCTGGCAACCCTATAATTCTGATGTTGGTATGCTTGAAGCTGTGCCAGAGGCTCCTTATACTATCTTCAAATTTTCGGATTCTTTTTTCATTTTGCTTTTCCAGTTGGGTGTGTTTTGCTTCTTCGCATTTCGAATCTTTGACTTGATTCTTGCGCTCCTCTGGTCTGCTGTTGGGTGTCTGTATAATATTCTTTATTTCAGTCAGTGTATGCTTAATTTCTAGTTGGTTCTTTATCACAACATCAAGGGTCTCATTAGATTTCTTGAGGATCTCACTACATTTATCAGCGGCTTCTAGACAGTTCTTGAGAGACCTTAAAAGTGTGGTTCTGAACTCTATATCCTCCATGGACAATTTTGTCCTGTTTCTTTGTCTCTGCATTTTTTATGCTTTCTTGGTGCACTCCCTAGTGGTCTTTGTGCGCAGTCTTGTTGTAGTTAAGCCTTGATTGTTGTCAGCAATAGTGGGGGTGATTTGACCTCCAGGCTAACTGGCTATGAGAGTCCGCTGTGTCTGCAGTGGGAGAGCTTCTCTAAAGTCTACTCTTGACCTTCCTATATAAGGCAAAATTGTCCTTGTCTCTTTGTAGCCATGTCCATGAAGATGCAGGCATCATCTACGTTTATTATACAATTTTCTGTAGGCCATTGTCAGAGCTGTGCATTGCGGCCAGTTCTTCTTTTTAGCTATAAACACAGTCTGTCCAATTTTCTTAAAATATATTCTGGCACAGGAGAAGGTTGTTTTGCTGTATACAGGTAGCTTAACCCCTATACAACTGGGCTTGGACCTTTGGCTCGCAAACTGTAGTTTATAAGTTCAATATGCAGCCTCTGGTCCTCCGAACCCAATGAAGTTCTGGCCAGTCTCTCAGTCAGACTCCTCCTCTCCTGGAGAATTTCAAAGTCCTGATGGCTCCCAGGTTCAGAGAGAGTGCCCTTCTGTTAACCCTGTTTATCAGTTAAAGGGCCCCACTTTTTCAGCCTTTCAACCAGTTCCCTGAGCAGAAATCAGGCCTTTTCCAAGGGAGTGCACTGGAAGTAGCTATCAGCCCCTCCTCTTCCAGCAGCAACAGGTACTAAACCCTTTTAGTACATTTGCAAACAGGGAGCTTTTGCTAGCTCTATTAGCAACTTTCTCTACTTTGCTTGCTGCTGCTTCTTCTTTCAGGGCAGCGGGCAGCTCAGGCATCCAGCCCCCCTTCTTTGACCTGGCTCTCAAGGGCTGAGTCTGCCTAGCAAACAGTTCTAAACTTCTAAATCACCAGGGCGGCTGTGGATTTCAGGTCTGTATCGCCTCTGCTTTTCTACTGGGATTTTAGTTGTCTTTAATGTATTAGAATTTTTTATTCTTAGAAACCTTAATCTTTTAATGATTACTAAAAGTGAACATTCAGTATTGGTGCTCACAGAAAAGTTGTGACCTTGGAGTTTGTTGATAATGCACCTGCTAGCAGTCTTCAGCCAGTAACATAACTGCTAAGACCCCCCTTCTTTGTCTCAGCCCAAGCCAATTGATTTCCCTCACAGATTTCCTTTTTACTTTTGATCTCTCCGACCAATTCCCCTGTCCCCCAGTCCAGTTGTTTGTCTCCCTTTAAACAGTGGGAGTTTCGAAGAAAACTATAGACTGCTCCTATAGAGTCCTCCCTCCCCGGGCCTGGGGTCCGACCCATGGGGAAGCATGACTCCTAGTCAGCCTGGAAAGATAACGGGTGCATAGGGAGATTTCTTGCAGACAGGAAGCCTGGAGGCAACCTGAAATCCAGTTACAGATGCTTTCAGAATCAGGATGAGGGAGGAAGGGAAAGACCAGGTTATGTCCTCTATGAGAATTCTAATGAATAATTGAAAACAGCTGGGCAAAGGACCTAAATAGACACCTTTCAAAAGAGGACATCCAGAAAGCCAAGAGACATATGAAAACATGCTCAAAGTCACTAATCATCCGAGAGATGCAAATCAAAACAGCAATGAGGTACCATCTCACACCTGTCAGACTGGCTATCATCAACAAATCAACAAACGACAAGTGCTGGAGAGGATGTGGAGAAAAAGGAACACTTGTGCACTGCTGGTGGGAATGCAGACTGGTGCAGCCACTATGGAAGACAGTATGGAGTTTCCTTAAAAAACTGAAAATGGAACTCCCATTTGACCCTGTGATCCCACTTCTAGGAATATATCCCAAGAAACCAGAAACACCAATCAGAAAGGATATATGCACCCCTATGTTCATAGCAGCACAATTCACCATAGCTAAGATCTGGAAACAGCCTAAGTGCCCATCAGTAGATGAATGGATTAGAAAACTGTGGTACATCTACACGATGGAATACTATGCTGCTGTAAAAAGGAAGGAACTCTTACCATTTGCAACGTCATGGATGGAACTGGAGAGCATTATGCTAAGTGAAATAAGCCAGTCAATAAAGGAAAAATACCACATGATCTCACTCATTCGTGGACAATAGAGACCATTATAAACTTTTGAACAATAATAGATACAGAGGCAGAGCTGCCTCAAACAGATTGTCGAGCTGCAGCGGGAAGGCCGGGGAGGGTTGGGGGGCAGGAGGTAGGGGGGTAAGAGATCAACTAAAGGACTTGTATGCATGCATATAAGCATAACCAATGGACATAAGACACTGGGTGATAGGGGAGGCTAGGGGATTGTCTAGGGCGGGGGGATAAAATGGATACATATGTAATACCCTTTGTAATACTTTAAGCAATAAAAAAAAATAAAAAAAAAATAAAAAAGAAAACAGCAAGTCAAACAAAACACGTCATAGGCAGGGCTAGGGCCAGTAAATCTCTCCTCCCTGTGGAGCTGTAAGCCCTTTGTGTCTCCCAAAGAGATAAGAAAACCTTAAATAACAAGTTCTTTGAAATTTACCACCTTGTTAATTTTCTAAGCAAACAGTTAACTTGAAAAGACTTCTCTCTTGCTTTTTGTACAAGCAATCTTGGAACCTATCCAGCCTTTAGTTTAGCCTTTAAATCTACCCTACCACTTCAAAATTTCAATTTAATACAGCGAATTTACAACCCAGGTTAGAGCAACTGATAGACAGAAATTTTTGTTAGCAAAGTGGGCTGATTCTTTCTGTAATGGCGAACAAAAGACTCTGAGAACTGCTAGAGATTCTTGCAGCCCACCCCGGGTCTAGTCCAAATGTTTAGCCAGATGAATTAACAGAAATGCAAAATAAATCAAAGTAGCTTTCACTTCACACAGACCAGTAATGAGCAGCCAAAATAGACAAACACTCATATTCACACTCTCTCAGTAGACTAGCCCAGACTGGAGCTGAGCAGATAAACAAAACAATGCCCAACTCCCCAGATGGGCATGGTGGCACTCCTGGCACCCATGTCCCAGAACAGAATTCTCGACCAACGTCTTGGTGAGAAACTACCGGAGGAGTTCAGACTGTGTCCAATCCCCCTTCTTGGTAGCAAATTGGCTAGTCCCACACAAACAAACAGCTGTTCACTCATACTTCCTTAATGTTTCAGCATTAATTCCAATTCCACAATCTCTATTGTACCTCTTTAAAATTTTCTAACATGTAATTAAGAAAAGTAGGTTTATTTTGTCCAGACCCTATGATGATCAGTGATGAAAGACAGACAAGGGAGGGGGAGACCTGTTTTCACAGATCCTCACTCAGATGCCCGCCTGGCCATGTCCCTTGGGAGCTTAGATTCGCCTTAGCTAAGGTGCACCCATATAAACCCCGGGCCCGGTCACCTCCACGTGGGGGTGAGTCAGTGTTAAGCCATATGACGAATCATGGAACCGCAGGTTGGGGCCCACTCGGACTCCATAACCAAAGTCGTGGAGCCACACAAAGGAGAGGAGAGGGCAGGCCTCCTCCCTCCACACTCATACACTTTCACCAGGCATTCATTCATCAAAGGCATTTAGCTACCACAACACACAGTTTTTCTCAATTCAATCAGAACCTTAAACTTTTAGCTGGTAAGTCAAATATTCAGCATTTCTCAATCAGTAACATTTTTAAGAATAAACTTCAAAAATGGAAGACAAGTTTTTTTTTAATCATTTTAATTCAGTAAGCTTCAAGGTTCCAAGTTCCCAGTGGTTTTGGAAAACCACACCTGAGGCTGGCAAGCAGGTTTGGCCCAGCCCTTGACTTTAAAACGACCATACTGCTTAAAGGAGTATTTTGAGTCTGTCCTATAATGTCCGTCCAGTAAGTCCACAAAAACACAGAAAACAGACAAACAAAGGCACCCAAGAACAGCCTTCCGACCCCATGGAAGCAAAACCAAAAACTGGATGATGGCTTTACACCAACCAGCGGGAGAGACCCGCCTCGTCCCAGAGTTTCTAGGGGAACTCACTCCCCTCGTGAGGGGTTTTCACACACCTCCAGACAGAAGATCAGAGCGTCCTCTGACTCCTCCCGCCCAAAGTCCACCAGTGCATCCACCTAGACCGTTTCGGGCTCTACAGATTTCAGAAGTGAGCTCACACAGGACAGAACACACAACACACAGAACAGACAACACACAGACACTTACCACGGTCAGTCAGACTCTCCAGATCGGGGTCCCTTGTGAGTCTTGGGGATCCCAGACGAGCCCCCAAATGTTATGCCCAGATTTCAAGATCCCCCAAAGGACATCACCAGGGAGTGCCGAATCCGATGCAAAAACATAGAGTCTTCATTCAAGCCTGGGGCTTGGTCCCTCTGACTCCCCTACGGACGCAACGATAGGGTGAGAGAGAGAGAGCCTGGAGTTCCAAGAGAACAAAGAATTTTTAGGGCTTGGGGTCGGGGGGTGGGGGCACACTCTGACCACTGATTTGGCTGATTCCGGTTGGTTAAGTGAGGGCCGGGGGCTAGTGACACAAGGGCAGGGTGCATCTAGGGTGTGGTTACACAAAGACAGGGGGGTGGCTAGTATACTTTTGGCCTTGGGCTAGTTTTCCCCGCTTTCCCATTGGCCGAGATAAGGGCAGGCTGAGTAACTGATACATTCTGTGGCTTTTTCTTGTAAGAGGGGTTAGGGACACAGCTATCAGTCCTGTTCTGTCCTCTCAATAGCTCTTTTTCTCCCATGAATATTTCCAATATTTGCATTAGGCTTCAAGGATGTAAGTTGAATCTCTTCCCCATTGTCCAACAGCATGTTTTACATGCAGTAAGGAATTAATAAAATGTGTTGTATATCCTCTAAAAGTTTCCTTATACTTCCCATACCTAGTCTATCTTAATGGCTAATACATTTTCTAAGGTTCTTCCTAAAATAAGTTTTAGAGCTAAATAAATGGCTTTTGGGCTAGGACTGCACCCAGAGCGTGGCTCTGCCTGCACCTTGGGTTCAGTTGACAATAATTTTAAGTGCCTGCCAGTGGTCCCCCACAGGCAGTTTTGAGAACAATGGCTTTTTAATACAGCTTGATAATGGGTATTGTGATCCCACCTACTTTGTTCTTCTTTCTCAGGATTGCTGTGGCTATTCAGGGTCTTTTTTTACTCCAGATGAACTTTTGGAGAGTTTGTACTAGATCTTTGAAATATGCCATTGGTATTTTAATAGTGATTGCATTGAATCTGTAGATTGCTTTGGGTAGTATGGACATTTTAATGATGTTGATTCTATCAATCCATGAACATGGTATGTTCTTCCATTTGTTTATATATTCCTGTATCTCTTTTTTCAATGTCCTATAGTGTTCCGACTATAGGTCTTTTACATCCTTAGTTAAGTTTATTCTAGGGCAGTGGTCGGCAAACTCACTAGTCAACAGAGCCAAATATCAACAGTACAACAATTGAAATTTCTTTTGAGAGCCAAATTTTTTAAACTTAAACTATATAGGTAGGTACGTTGTTATTAACTTAATGAGGGTACTCTTAAGGCTTAGGAAGAGCCACACTCAAGGGGCCAAAGAGCCGCATGTGGCTCGCGAGCCTCAGTTTGCCGACCATGGTTCTAGGGTATCTTAATTATTTTGGTGCAATGGTAAAGGGGATTTTTTTTCATTTCTTTTTATGTGAGTTCATTATTGGTGTATAAAAATGCCATAGATTTCAGGGTGGTAATCTTGTATTCTGCTGCATTTTTTAATTCATTTATTAGATCTAGTAGTTTTTTCATAGAGTCTATGGGGTTTTCTATGTAGCATATCATGTCATCTGTGAATAAGGACAGTTTTACTTCTTTTCCAATTTGGATGCCTTTTATATCGTAGTCTTGTCTGACTGCTATGGCTAGCACTTCTAGTACTATGTCAAACAGAAGTGGTGAATCTGGGAATCCCTGTCTCATTCCTGTTCTAGGTGAAATGGTTTTAGTTTTTGCCCATTGAGTATAATGTTGGCTGTAGGTTTGTCATATAATGCTTTTATTATGTTGAAGTATGATCCCTCTATTCCCACTTTGTTGAGAGTTTTTATCAAGAAAGCGTGTTGGTTGCCCTGACCGGTTTGGCTCAGTAGATAGAGCTTCAGCCTGCAGACTGAAGGGTCCCAGGTTCGATCCTGGTCAGGGGCATGTACCTTGGTTATGGGCGCAGCCCCGGTGGGGGGTGTGCAGGAGGCAGGTGACCAATGTTTCTCTCTCATTGATGTTTCTAGCTCTCTATTCCCTCTCCCATCTTCTCTGTAAAAAAACAATAAAATACATTAAAAAGAAAAGAAAGCATGTTGGATTTTGTCAAATGCTTTTTTCTGCATCGATTTATATGATTATGTGATTTTTATCTCTCAGTTTGTTTATGTGATGTATCACATTTATTGATTTGCGGATATTGTACCATCCTTGTATGCCTGGAATAAATCCCACTTGGTCATGGTGTATGATCTTTCTAATGTAATGCTGAATCTGATTTGATAGAGTTTAGTTGAGGAATTTAGCATACATGTTTATCTAGGATATTGGCCTGTAATTCTATTTTTTTGTGGTGTCTTTATCTGGTTTTGGGATTAGGATAATGCTGGCTTCATAGAAAGAGCTTGGAAGTGTGCCTTTCTCTTGAATTTTTTGGAATAGTCTGAGAAGGATAGGTTTTAGATCTTCTTTGAATGCTTGGTAGAACTCCCCTGTAAAGCCATCCGGACCAGGGTTTATGTTTGCTAATAGATTTTTGATTGCTGTTTCAATTTCTTCAGTAGTTATAAGCCTATTCAGATTTTTTTCTTCTTGATTGAGTTTTGGGAGCTTGTATTTTTCTAGGAATATCTCCATTTCCTCTAAGCTATCTAGTTTTTTAGAATAGGGATGTTCATAGTATTTTTTTTTAGAAACCTGTTTTATTTCTGTGGAGTCTGTTGTTATTTCAACTCTTTCATTTATAATTTTGTTTATTTGGGTCCTCTCTCTTTGCTTCTTGGTGAGCCTGGCTAGAGGTTCATCAATCTTGTTTATCCTTTCAAAGAACCAGTTCTTCTTTTTATTGATTTTTTTATCTCTGTCATTTATTTATTCTCTGATCATTATTATCTCCTTTCTGCTCCCTCTGGGCTTTTTTGCTGCTCTCTTTCTAATTCTTTAAGTTGTAGAGTTGGATGATTTACCATTTTTTTGAGGTAGGCCTGTAGAGATATATACTTCACTCTCATGACTGCTTTCACTGTGTCCCATAGACTTTGAATTGTTGTTTTTTCATTGTCATTCATTTCCAGGATATTTTCAATTTCTTCTTTTATCTCTCTGGTAACCCAATCATTGTTTAATAGCATGCTATTCAGCTTTCAAATGTTTGAATTTTTTTATTGTTTTTATTGTAGTTGATTTCTAATATTATGCCACTGTGGTCTGAGAAGATGTTTGATATGATTTCAATCTTCTTGAATTTGGAGATACTTTGTCTGTGTCCAAATATGTGGTCTATCTTTGAAAATGTATCATGTACACTTGAGAAGAATGTATAGTCCGTCGCTTTGGGGTAAAATCTTCTGTGGATATCAATTAAGTCCATCTGATCTAATGAATCATTTAGGATTGCTGTATCTTTGCTGTTTTGTTTGTTTGTTTGTTTGTTTGTTTTGTCTAGAGTATTTATCCAGTGATGTCAGTGGGGTATTAAAGTCCCCTACTATGATTGTATTGTTGTCGATCTCTCCCTTGATATCTTCCAGGAGTTTTTTTTTTTTTTTTTTTTTTTTTTTTTTAGTGTATTTGGGTGCTACTTCATTGGGCACATATAAGTTTACCTGGGTTATAGCCTCTTTTATCGACCCCTTTAGTATTATGAAGTGGCCTTCCTTATCTCTTGTTATGGCATTCACTTTGAGGTCTATTTTGTAATATGTAAGTATTGCTACCCCAGTTTTGTTTTGTTTTCTATTTGCCTGAAAGATATTTTTCCATCGGTTCACTTTCAGTCTGTGAGAATCCCTTTTTCTGAGATGGGTCTCTTGTAGACAGCATATATATGGATCATTTTTTTTAAATCCACTTAGCCACTAAATATCTTTTGATTGGAACATTTAATCTATTTACATTTAAAGTTATTATTGATAGGTACTTGTTTGTATTCATTTTTATTTTTTGTGCCTGTGTTCCGTCTTTCCTTTTTATTTCTTCCTTTTACACTAGTCCTTTTAGCATTTCTTGCATTGCTGGCTTGGTAGTGATAAACTCCCTTAGCCTTTTTTGTCTGAGAAGCTTCTTACTTCCCCTTCAATTTTGAATGATAGCCTTGTTGGGTATAGTATTCTTGGATTCAGTCCCTTGCTTTGCATCACTTTGTAAACTCCCTTCCATTCCTTTCTGGCCTGTTTCTGTTGAGAAATCAGTTGATAATCTAATGGGAGATATCTTGTACATAACTTTCTGTCTCTCTTGCAGCCTTTAAGATTCCATTTGTCCCTAACGTTTGGCATCATAATTATGATGTTTCTTGGTGTGGGTCTTTTCAGTTAAATTTTGTTTGAGACTCTTTGTGCTTGTGTGACTTTTTTCTTCTCCACATCAGGGAAGTTTTCTGACATTATTTCTTCAAATAGGTTTTCTAACCCTTGTTCATCTTCCTGTCATTCTGGCACCCCTATTATCCGTATGTTGCTTCATTTCATGTTGTCACAAAACTCCCTTAGGTTCTTGTCTTTTTTTTTTTCCAAGTTATTCTTTTTTTAATTATTATTAGTTAAGGTATTAAAAATGTGTCCTCATCCCCCCCATTAACCCCCAACCTCCCCCCCACCACTCCGCACACTCATGCTCCCATCCCCCTGTTGTCCATGTACATTGGTTTGGCTTATATACAAGTATACAAGTCCTTCAGTTGATCTCTTCCCCTTACCCCCACCCTCCCCTACTTTCCTTCTGGGGATTGATAGCCTGATCGCTGTTTCTCAGTCTTTGGATCTGTCCCTTTTCATCAGTCTATGTTGTTCTCTATAATCCACAAATGAGTGAGATCATGTGGTATTTATCTTTCTCTGACTGGCTTATTTCATCCATGCTGTTGCAAAAGGCAGGAATTCCTTTTTTTTTTTTTTTACTGCAGCATAGTATTCCATTGTGTATATGTACCACAGTTTTCTAATCCATTCATCTACTGATGGGCACTTAGGCTGTTTCCAAATCTTAGCTATGGTGAATTGTGCTGCTATGAACATAGGGGTGCATATATCCTTTCTGATTGGTGTTTCTGGTTTCTTGGGATATATTCCTAGTAGTGGGATCACTGGGTCAAATGGGAGTTCCATTTTTAGTTTTTTGAGGTAGCTCCATACTGTTCTCCACAGTGGCTGCACCAGTCTGCATTCCCACCAGCAGTGAAGAAGGGTTCCTTTTTCTCCACATCCTCTCCAACACTTGTTGTTTGTTGATTTGTTGATGATAGCCATTCTGACAGGTGTGAGATGATAACGCATTGTTGTTTTGGTTTGCATCTCACGGATGATTAGTGACTTTGAGGATGTTTTCATATGTCTTTCGGCCTTCTGTATGTCCTCTTTCGAAAAGTGTCTATCTTGGTCCATTGCCCACTTTTTTTTATTGGATTGTTTATCTTCCTTTTGTTAAGTTTCATGAGATCCCTGTAAATGTTGGAAATTAAACCCTTATCAGTGGTATCATTGGCAAATATGTTCGCCCATGTAGTGGGTCTTCTTGTTGTTTTGTTGATGGTTTCCTTTGCTGTGCAAAAGCTTTTTATTTTGATGTAGTCCCATTTGTTTATTTTCTCTTTAGTTTCCATTGCCCTAGGAGAATTATCAGAGAAGAAATTCCTTCTGCATATGTTTGCAATTTCGCTGCCTGTGGATTCCTCTAGTATTTTTATGGTTTCCCATCTTACGTTTAAGTCTTTTATCCATTTTGAGTTTATTTTTGTGTATGGTGTGAGTTGGTGGTCTAGTTTCGTCTTTTTGCATGTATCTGTCCAATTTTCCTAACACCATTTATTGAAGAGACTGTCTTGACTCCACTGTATGCACTTGCCTCCTTTGTCAAATATTAATTGGGCATAGTGGTTTGGGTTGATTTCTGGGGTCTCTATTCTATTCCATTGATCTATATGTCTGTTCTTGTGCCAGTACCAAGCTGTTTTAAGAACAGTGGCTTTGTAATACAGCTTCATACCTGGTATTGAGATCCCACCTACTTTGTTCTTTCTCAGGATTGCTGCAGCTATTCGGGGTCTTTTTTTATTCCAGGTGAATTTTTGGAACGTTCGTTCTAGATTTGTGAAATATGCCGTTGGTAATTTAATGGGTATTGCATTGAATCTATAGATTGCTTTGGGTAGTATGGACATTTTGATGATGTTGATTCTACGAATCCATGAACACGGCATGTTCTTCCATCTGTTTATGTCTTCCTCCATCTCTTTTTGCAGTGTCCTGTAGTTTTTGGCATATAAGTCTTTTACCTCCTTAGTTAAGTTTATTCCTAGGTATTTTAATTTTTTTTCTGTGCAATGGTAAATGGGATTGCTTCTGTAGTTTCACTTTCTGTAAGTTCGCTATTGGTGTAAAGAAATGCCATGGATTTCTTAGCATTAATTTTGTATCCTGCTACAGTGCTGAATTCATTTATTAAGTCTAATAATATTTTTACAGAGTCTTTAGGGTTCTCTATGTACAGTATCATGTCATCTGCAAATAAGGACAGTTTTACTTCTTCTTTTCCAATCTGGATGCCTTTTATTTCTTCCTCTTGTCTGATCCCAATGGCTAGTACTTCCAGTACTATGTCGAACAGGAGTGGTGAGAGGGGGCATCCCTGTCTTGTTCCTGTTTTTAGGGGGAATGGTTTTAGTTTTTGCCCATTGATTATGATGTTGGCTGTGGGTTTGTCATATATGGTTTTTAGTATGTTGAGGTATGATCCCTCAATTCCTATCTTGCTGAGAGTTTTTATCAAGAAAGGGCGTTGGATTTTGTCAAATGCTTTTTCTGCATCAATTGATATGACTATGTGGTTTTTTTCTCTCTATTTGTTTATGTGATGTATCACATTTATTGATTTGCGGATATTGTACCATCCTTGCATCCCTGGGATAAATCCTACTTGGTCATGGTGTATGATCTTTTTGATGTACTGCTGGATCTGATATGCTAGGATTTTGTTGAGGATTTTGGCATCTATGTTAATGAGGGATATTGGCCTATAATTCTCTTTCATTGTATTGTCTTTATCTGGTTTTGGGATTAGGGTGATGTTGGCTTCATAGTATGAGCTGGGAAGTGTTCCTTCCTCTTGGATCTTTTGACATAGTCTGAGGAGGATAGGTTTTAGGTCTTCCTTGAATGTTTGGTAAAACTCCCCTGTGAGGCCATCTGGCCCAGGGCTTTTGTTTTCTGGAGGCTTTTTGATTACTGCTTCGATTTCCTCCATAGTTATTGGCCTATTGAGATTTTTAGATTCTTCCTGATTAAGTTTTGGAAGGTTGTATTTATCTAGGAATATGTCCATTTCCTCCAGGTTGTCTAGTGTGTTGAGTAGAGTTGTTCCTAGTATTTTCTAACAATCCTTTGTATTTCTATGGGGTCTGTTGTTAATTTTTCCTCTTTCATTTCTGATTTTGTTTATTTGGGTCCTCTCTCTTTGTTTCCTGTTAAGCCTGGCTAGAGGTGTATCAATCTTGTTTATCCTTTCAAAGAACCAGCTCTTGATTTTGTTGATCTTTTGTATTGTTTTTTTGGTCTCTATGTCATTTATCTCCGCTCTGATCTTTGTTATTTCCTTCCTTCTGCTTACAGTGGGATTTTTTTTGGTGCTCTCATTCTAACTCTTCAAGTTGTAGAGTTAGGTCATTTATTCTCATTGTTCCTTGTTTCTTGCAGTAGGCTTGTAGAGCTATGAACTTCCCTCTCAAGACTGCTTTTGCTTTGTCCCATAGGTTTTGGATTGTTGTGTTTTCATTGTCATTTGTTGCCATGATGTTTTTTATTTCTTCTTTGATCTCACTGGTAACCCAGTCGTTGCTTAATAGCGTGCTATTTAATCTCCATGTGTTTGATTTTTCTGGATTGTTTTTGTTGTAGTTGATTTCTAATATTATGCCACTGTGGTCTTAGAAGATGCTTGATAGGATTTCAATTTTCTTGAATTTTAAGAGACTTTGTCTGTGACCCAATATATGGTCTATCTTTGAAGATGACAAATGTGCACTTGAGGAGAATGTATATTCTGTGGCTTTGGGGTGAAATGTTCTGAAGATGTCAATTAATTCCATCTGATCTAGTGAGTCATTTAGGATTGATGTTTCTTTGCTGAGTTTCTGTTTAGAGGATTTGTCCAGTGGTGATAATGGGGTGTTAAGGTCCCCTACTATGATTGTATTGCTGTCAATATCTCCCTTGATCTCCTCCAGAAGATTTCTTACGTATTTGGGTGCTCCTATATTGGGTGCATATATATTTACCAGAGTTATTTCTTCTTGTTGGACTGCTCCCTTTAGTATTATGAAGTGGCCTTCTTTAGCTCTTTTTATGTCCTTCACTTTGAGATCTAATTTGTCAGATATAAGTATTGCTACTCTGGCTTTTTTTTCACTTCCATTGGCCTGAAAATCCTTTTTCCATCCTTTCACCATCAGTCTGTGTGCGTCTTTTTTCAAGGTGGGTTTCCTGTAGACAGCAGATATATGGGTCATGTTTTCTTATCCACTCATTTACCCTATGCCTTTTGACTGGGGAATTTAATCCATTTACATTTAAAGTTATTATTGATAGAAACTTGTTAGTCGCCATTTTTGTTCTTTACCGCTGCATTCCTTCTTTGTTTCCTTTTTTTCCTATTTACAGCAGACCCTTTAGCATTTCTTGCATTGCTGGCTTGGTTGTAATAAACTCCCATAGACCATTTTTGTCTGTGAAGCTCCTTATTTGACCCTCAATTTTGATTGATAGCCTCGCTGGGTACAGTATTCTTGGATTCAGACCCTTCCTTTGCATGACTTTGTATATTTCATTCCATTCCCTTCTTGCCTGATGTGTTTCTGTTGAGAAATCGGCCACTAGTCTGATGGGGGATCCTTTGTAGGTAACTTTCTTTCTCTCTCTGGCAGCTTTTAAGATTCTTGCTTTGTCGTTGGTGTTTGCCAATTTAATTATTATGTGCCTTAGAGTTGGTCTTTTCAGGTTCATTTTGTTTGGGACTCTGTGAGCTTCTTGGATTTGTGTGAGTTTTTTCTTCCCTATATCAGGGAAATTTTCTGTTACTATTTTTTCAAACAGGTTTTCTAGTCCTTGCTCAGTTTCCTCTCCTTCTGGCACCCCTATTATTCGGATGTTGTTTCGTTTAGCATTGTCCCAGAGTTCTCTTAGGCTCTCCTCCTGCTTTTTAATTTTTTTTTTCTAGAAGCTGTTTTGTTTGGGTATTTTTTTCTACCTTGTCTTCTAGCTCGCTGATGCGGTCCTCTGCTTCTTCTAGTCTACTGTTGATGCTTTCTATTGAGTTCTTTATAGTAGTGATGTCATTTTTCATTTCTTCTTGGTTTTTCTTTATTTCCTCTTGGTTCCTACACATATTGTTGAATTTTTCTTCCATTCTTTTCATCCACCTTATGACCATTTCTCTGAATTCTTTCTCTGACAGGTTGCTTGTCTCTATTGCCTCCATTTCGTTTATTTCCTTTTCTGATGATGCCTGTTTTTCTTTCATATGTGGGTTGGTTCTTTGTTTCACCATGATCTCTCTTCTCCAGGTGTTTGGTTATGTAGTTCTCTCTCTGCTTTCTGTGAGAAGAAGCAGTGCTCATCTTTGTTCACGCAGTCATGCTGCTTGAGATCCCTTGTTTCCAGGTTAGTAGCTGATCTCTGGATGCCAGTAACAGCCACTCAAGATGGCGCGGTCTCCGCTGCTGAGCTGGTGCACCAGGAGAGGTTTCAGCCGCAGTCTCCAACCGTCATTTTTTTTCTGGGAGTTCTCGGTCTTTTCCAGCTGAAGACAGTCTCTCAGCTGAGTATCCTCTGCCTATTTGAGCTGTATGTTACCAGTTTCAGCTGCTCACCCTTATCTAGGAAGTGTGAACTGAAATGGAGACAAGAGTCCTCAGGTTTCCCTGTGGGCTCTCAGAGTCCAGTGTGAGAGGATCTGCCGTGGGGATTTCTGAACTTTTGGTGTCCGCTGGTCTGTAGCTGTGGTCACAGGTCTCTGTCCCCAGTGGCTTCAAGGTCCTGGTATGCATCTGAGATCAGACTGGGTGGTGCTGAGGCCAGGATCTTAGTCTCAAGCAGCTCTGTTTCCCAAGATGGCGTGGTCGCTGTGCCTGTGCTGGCTGCCCAGGACTGTCCGCGCAGGGAGCGGGACTCCGCTGTCTAAGACTGCCCGGTTTAGAATCCCCTTAGAAGACCTGCAGAATCTAACTGTCCCTAACTCATACACACACACCACACACGTCCACACACTCCTCTATCACTTCCTTGCACTCTCACACTCCCTCCCTACCTTCCTGCTGGTCGCCCTTTGTGATTTCTCTTATCTTGTCTTTTCATGTTTTTCTCCAATTGCAGTTCTGTTTGGGTGTGTTTTGCTTCCCTGTCTTTTAATTTACTAATTTTGTCCTCCAGTTCTCCTAGTCTACTGTTGAAACTGTCCATGGTGTTTTTCTTTCTTTCTTCCTTTCTTTCTTCCTTTCTTTTTTTTTTTAGCATCCAACAAAATATCTTAAAATCTCAGAAATGTTCAATAAACATTTGCAGAGTGAGAAAATAAATAACATTACAGAGGAACCAACAGCTCGCTTTCTCCTTGTTACTGGGGTTCAGGGTGCATGTATCTCCTGACAGGTCACATGTCTTGAAGGCAGGCCAGTCCCAGCTAAGAGGTCCTGACAGCTGTGCACTCCTCCCTCCCCCAGTGTCCCCCACACCCTCTATGGTTAGCTCCTGACTCCAAGAGCCCTTGAGCCTCAATCACTTCTCCATCCTGGCTCCCTTCCTGGACCAGCTGCCCAGAGCTGTTTCCTCTCCTCTGCACATAGGAACCTTGTCATCAGCTGGCCAGAGTCCACACCAGCCATGCCATTGAGGGCCAACAAGCTGAGAACTTGAGCTCATCCCCAGCTGGGTCTGGTTGGTTTGGTGGCCAAAGGGAAAACCCAGGACCTCCTGAGACTCTGGGTGGAGGTGGCTTGATTCCAGCCCCAGGTGTCAGCTGATGCCAACCTGTCCACTTGACAGAAAAACACATGCTGGCCACCTGCCTCGGGGTATTTCCAGAAGAGAAATTTAATCTGATTTACATGCTTCTAGGTACATTAATAACCAAAATGTGGCCACTGAAAAAGCTTAAAAGATTGATCAGCACCCAGTTTCTAACTGGCCCAGGATCACAAAATAAAAAGATCCACGTTCCTTATTCTCTACACAAAATGCGTTTTTAAAAAAGTGAAAGGTCTAGGGAGCTGTACATAGAAAGGAACAATGAAAAGAAGGAGGGGATAGGAGTGGGGAGGAAAGTCCCACCCTACCCCTTCCAAGGCCCAGAGCCCCCAGAGGTTCTGGGGGGCCTGAACATGACAGGAGGCAGCTGTCAGCTCTGAGCTCTTCCCACCTGGGAAGGCCCCTCTGGGGGAGGGGGGCAGCCAACAAGGATTTCAGTGGCATTCTGGGCTCAGTGGGGTCTCCTAGGCCTCAGTGGGCCCACAGAGGGAGCATACCTTCCCCTGAGCAAGCATCGTGGCATGATGTGTTCGTTTGACTTGGGAACTGGGGGGCTGGGGAAGATCCGGGGTCTCATGATGTGTGTGCGTGCTGGCGTGTGTGTGTGTGTGTGTGTGTGTGTGTGTGTGTGTATGTTCGCATGTGAGTGTGTGAGAGGATATTCACGGGGCAAGAGGGAACTAGTACAGGAGGTCTTTGGGGTCCTTGTAAATGGCCACAGATCGCAAACAAAGCCCCACCTGGCTGCTAGACAATGAGGAGTGCTGGCCTTCCTCCCATGACCAGATCACCTGCCACTAAGGACCTGGCCTCTGCCCTGGCTGGATTGGGTAGGTGTGGCCTGAAGGAACACACCCTGGGTTTGGCCCCAGAGTCCTTGAGCTGGGGGATGGGCGCCCTGGATGTAGTGTGCCCGGCCCCCAAGGGTGCCGGTTTGAGGTTTTGGCTTGCTCCTTTGGGAACGGAAAAGAAAGAAGAAGAGAGAGGAGGAGACCAATCAGGAGTAGGAGACAGAGGTGGCACGAGAGAGATCTGGAATGCTTTTGTGTTAGGGTGCCTCTGCTGCCGCTGTCTGTGCTGGAGGGACCTGGGGCTCCTCGGGCGGGGGCGTCTACTTTGGAGAAATTCATCTCCAGAATGTGCCGCTGTAAGTGCCGCACCCACTCCTCTTGGATGGAAAGAGGTCCCTGGAATTCCACCTCTCAGAACCTGCACTTGAGGGTATAGATGTTGCTGACAAACTTAACCAATGATGTCTGGGGGGAGGGGGGGAGGACGAGGCATCAAGGAGCAGACTGGATGGACCCGGGGTGGGGGTTGCCGCACCTCCTCCAGCTTCTGCTGCAGGTCATTGGGCTCCTCTCCCCCCCTGGCCACGGAGGTATCTGCAGGGCGGGCTTGTCAGCGCTCAAATTTGTTGATGTTCTGCTGCTGGTGCTCCTCGGCTTTCACAGTGCCTGGTGGGCTGGCTGCCAAAGGCCGCTCACCACTGTCGGCTGCCTGGCCAGCCTCTGACCCTGGCTCACCTCCAGCACTGTGGCTCACCACCTGCAGGCCCCCAGGTGCCAGCCCCAGGTGTGACCGCTTGTCACTCTCGCGGCCATGGCCACCGTTTCGGAACTTCTTCGTGAAGGGGCGGCCACCCTGGATGTAGCTGTGGTAGGTCCTACCTTCTGGGGCCGGTGCTTGACCCACTCACTCAGCGTCTCAATCGGTGAGGCATTCACTCACCATTCAGTCACACCGAACTGCTGCAGATGCGCCCGAGCATGGCTGGCCAGGGCCTTGCAGTTTTTGAAGTAAAGGCCACATAGCTCACAGCAGTCCTCGTGGAGGAGTGGGAGGTCTTCTCGTGAAGGGTCTTTGCCTTGAAGAGCAGTTCAGTCTGGATGTAGGTCTTGGCCTTGACCGCTGCAGAGAGGAAGCGAACCTCCTGCAGGGGTCGCTTGGCTGCCACTGAGCCCAGGTAGCTGGTGGCTGAGGGCTTGGCACCGGTGATGGGTGCCAGGTTGAGCTCACAGGGTACCTGGGCCAGCCCAGCTCCTGGTTTGCCTGGGACCCTCAGACAGGTGTAGCTCCCCATGAAGGGCCCCTGGCAGTATCTCACACTTGATCTCCACCTGCATTTGTTCGGGCTTCAGCTTCTTGGTCAGGGAGGGTGCAGTCAGGCCTGAGAACATCTTTCGGGCCATAGGAGGAGGAGAAGCAGTTGGTGAATGGCCCAGGGGGCTGCCTGGTGGTGGTGGCAAATTCTTGGCCAGGGGCAAGAGGTGAAGGTCTGCAGGGCTGCGGGCTTCCAGCGAGCTGCCAAGACCTCCGCTGCCCAGCACCTTGGCCAAGGCTTTTGGACTAGGTCCTGGTGAATTGAGGGGTCCTCCAGGCCGGGACTGAGTCTGCCTCTTGAGGATCTTCCGCAGTGTGTCAGTGGAAGAGCCATTGACATACCACTCAGTTACAGCCATCTGCCGCAAGTGGGAGCGTGCGTCGCTGGAAAGACCCTTTCGGTTCTTGAAGAACTCACCACAGAACTCGCAGCAGATATCCCAGACTGGTTCTGGGCCTGAGGAGAGGTTGAGAGGAGATGGCTCCACATCAGAGGCCCAGAAATTGCCAGCGGCTGCAGTGGCCAAGAGGTCCTGCTTCCCCCAGGGGCTGGCCATACCCACAGCCTTCAGCTTGGCCTTCTTGGCTGGTGATGGGGAGGGGAACAAGGAGAGGGCCGTGGAGGTGGGAGGAGGCTGCCCCAGCTGGGCCAACATGCTGCACCCGGGTGGGAGGCGATTCTGAATGCCGACCCTCTTGATGAGCCTGTGGAGCATGGGGGATCCCTTGGCATCTGGTGGCTGACGCCCAGGTGGTGCAGGTGGGTGTGGGCTTGGCTGGACAGGCCCTGCGGGTCTCAAATCAGGCACTGCACAGCTGGAAGTCCAGCTTTCTGCCCACGTGACTATCTAAAGTGAGGTTCAGGGGCCCCTTGTCCTCAGACTGAGGCCAATGTGCCTTTGGGGAGGCCGGCTGGATGGGGGCTCAGGGACAGCTGGGGGCTCTTGTCCTCAGGATTCTTGGGTATAGGGGAGCCTGCCAGGGCCAGTGGTGACTTCTTGAGGAGTGGGGAGCTGGGTGGGTGAGCCAGGCCCTTGGCTGAGAAGCCAGGAGGTGACTTGATGGCCTTGTTGATAGCAGGGGCGTCCAGGGGCTTGGCCAGGGTGAGCAGGCTCTATTGGGGGACCCCAGTGACCACCTCCTTCGGGGAGCTGAACTTCTTAGTCAGGCCCAGGGGCAGCCCAAGGGGTGTGTCAGGCAGGCCCTTCTGCTTCACGAGCTCGTAGAGGAGGTCGATGGGGGCACCACTGCTCTCAGACTCGGCCACACCCAGCTGCTGCAGTTGGGAGCGCGCATGGCTGGACAGTCCCTTGCATGTCTCAAAGCAGGCACCACAGACCTCGCAGGTGGTCAGGCTCTGGGCCTTGAGGTCCGACAGCTCTTGCTTGCTGCCATGAGAAACCTCTGCAGCCACTTTGCTGCTCAGCTGATTGGCCACCTGCTCCAGGGGCCTGGGAGCAGGTAGGCTCTTCCTGGGGAGTAGAGGGGGGCCCAAGTCCATGGCCACCATGGTGTTTTCTTCAGAATCCAGGCCCGGCGCGTGCACAGGCACAGGCCTGGGCCCCGGCTCCGACTCGGCCTTGGGCCCATCCCGCGGTGGCGGCAGCAGCGGCGGGGGTGGGGTTGGCGGCCGCAGTGCGGGGAGGGCCCCCGGGCCCAGGCTTGGGGGGCCAGGTGCATGACGCCCCCACGGGTGCGCACTCCCGGACACCTCCATGGTGTTTTTTATTGAAGCTATATCACTCTTTAGTTTGTCTTGATTCTTACATAAGTTGTTGATTTTTTCTCATCCATCTGGTTTCTGTACTGTGTGACCCTTATTCTGAATTCTTTTTCTGACATATTGCATGCCTCCTTTACACTTAGCTGCTTTTCTGGTGATTGTCCTTTTCTTTCCTTTGGGGGTTTCTTTGTCTCTCCATTTTTGGTCTCGCTGAAGAATTTAGGTGTTGAGTCGTGCAGGTGCTGCTCCTCAGGAGGCAGCAGGTCCTCAGACGGCAGCTGTTTCTTGGGTGTTTGCTGCAGCAGCTGCTCCCTATTTATTGGTGGTCCTATGATGTATGCTGCTCACAGGAGTGGTGGCTCCTCTGACTGGCTGGGGCAGGTTGCTTGCACAGTTGCTGCATCTCGGACGGGGGCAGACTGCTCACAGGGCTTCTGCTCCTTGGATGGGCAGGCTGTGCATGGCTGCTGCTCCTCATATGGGGGTGGGGAGATCACATCGTTGCTGCTCCTCAGACGGACGTGGGCTGCTTGCATGGCTGTTGCTTCTCATACAGGGGCAGGCTGCTCATGGGGCTGTTGCTCCTCGGATGGGGGTGGGCTCCTCACATGGCTGCTTCTCACATGGTTGCAGTGCCCTGTGCTAAAGCGTTGGGCCAGCCAGTGTGGAGCGTGCTTCAGAACTCACAGGAGCCCACACCCTGGGTGGCTGGATTCTTGGTGACCATGGGACCACAGCTGGGCCAGCAGGTCCCTTGCAAGGGTGTTATCTGAGAGCACCCTGGGTAGAGGTGAAGCTGGGCTCCCAGTCTCAGCAGCTCTTCCCTTAAAAAATGTGCAGCCTCTGTGGAAGTGCTGGCCACTCTGAGACTGTTTGCAATGGTAGCAGAGGTTGCCTGGTTAGGCGAGCATGGTCAGCCTGCCTCCAAAGTCTTGTGGGATCTAACTGTGCCACATACACACACACACACACACACACACACACACACACACACACACACACCACACCACACCACACTTCCACACACTCCTCTTTTGCTCCCTCACTCACTTACACTCTTTCCCTCACTGCCACCTTCTTCCTGCCTCTGTAGTTGGGTCTGAAGTGTTATTGACTCAGTCATGGATGGAGTCTCCTCTCCGGGTGTCTGGTTATGTTGCTTGCTCTCTACCACATTGGCCTAATAGGATAAAATTCACCTCAACAAAACATGACACAAAGGGAGCAAAACATGAATGTACTCATGGCACCAATACCCTCAATATAGGTGACCACCAGAAAAAAGAGAATTAGGGGAGAGAAAAGAGAGCACAAGTGATATCAAAGAGATAAAAAATGGTATGAGATAAAAGGAAAAGAAGAAAAAGGAAGAAAAAGGAAAAAATATATATATGGGGAGAAAATGCCAGAGTACAGTCCAAACAGATAATCCAACACATACAAACACCAAATACCCAGTAAAGAGGGTGGGGGCAGAATCTTATACAGAAAGTAAGGTTAAGGAATTAGATGAATATGCGGAGGACCTCAATTCACTATAGAGGAAGTAGAAAGAGAATGGGTTGATAAGAAGAAAGAGAAGAAAAAAATAATTTAAAAAATAATTTTAAAAAATAGGATAAAATTAAAAATTAGAATGATGAAAATAATGCAAAAAGAAATAGTAAATAAAGAAACAAATAAAAAAGGAAAATAAGAAAAAGATAACAAAATAATAATAAAGTAAAATAAAATAAAAATTGAGGGCTGGTTTAAAATCCCACTCATCTGTACTGTCGGCTGTTTCTCAGTTTCCTGTTGCTGGGACTGAAGGTCTCTCTTTAGGCCAGTCCCTGTGGGCTCTTAGGGACTATTCAGATTATTTTTTTGTATCTTTTGTACCACTCAGGGTGTAGCCTGGGTGTGGCTATATTGGTTCCCTGGAGACTGCAGGGAGACTGCTATCTCTTCAGGAGAAAATGGATGCCTAGGTCTGACACATCAAGTATAACTAAGTGCCAGACTTGCGGCCACCTGTCCCCTACCCTCTCCTCTCCCTGGCTTCTCCCCAGACTCCACAAGTCTGCACCTCCTCCTGCACCTCAGCCATGGGTGAGTGTCTGTATTTGAAAGGTCCTAAGAACTAGATTCAACGAACAAAAGCAAAGACCAACAAGGGGAAAGAGCTGTACCACTGCAAGCCCCTCTATCCCCAGCACGGTGCGGCTTGGGCAGCAGTCCAGGCTGCCCCCTCTCTGCTCAGTCTCTCTTGGCTGTGAACCCAGATCTAGAATCCACTGCCACCAGCAGTCCTGTGGACCTCCTTTCCACAGTCAGACACTACGCCTGTCCCAAGGTGTCATGTGGTTTCCCTCTCACCCTCTGGGCTTGGAGGTCTTGCAGTTCTCTCCATCCAAGATCCCTGATTTTACCATTCTCCAGGTGTCCTGTGTCCTTTCCAGCTTCAAATTGGCTCACCAGCTGTGTCTACTTTGCCAATTCTGGGTGGATGTTATTCGATTTATTTGCTAATTCTTTCTGCTCCAGGACAAGGGTTGGGACATTTCTGTCTATTCTGTTACCATTTTGTCTTTCCTTTAAGCATTTCTTGCAGTGCTGGTTTGGTGGTGATAAACTCCTTTAGTTGTCTGTTGTTTTTGTTTGTTTGTCTTGGAAGCTCTTTACTTCACTATCTATTTTAAATTATAGCCTTGCTAGATATAGTAATCTGGTTTTAATTCCTTGCTTTCCATTATCTTGAGTACTTCATGCCATTCCCTTCTAGCCTGTAGAATTTCTGACGAGTAATCAGGTGTCAGCCTTAAGGAAGCTTCTTTGTAGGTAGCAGTTTGCTTTTCTCTTGCTGTCTCTAAGAGTCTCCTTTTGTCTTTAGTTTGTGGCTTTTTAACTATGATGTTTCTAGGTGTGGGCTTGTTTGGGTTCTTCTTGCTTGGGACTCTTTGTGCCTCCAGAAGTTGAGTGACTTTTTCCTTCACCAAGTTACAGAAGGTTTCTGGCATTTCTTCAAACATGGACTCTCTCTCTCTCTCTCTCTCTCTCTCTCTCTCTCTCTCTCTCTCTCTCTCTTTCTCTCCTTTACTCACTTTCTTTCTCTTCTGGCACTTCTATTATGGGAATATTGTTATATTTCATGATGTCCCACAGTTCCCTTGAGCTGTCTTCCTATTTTTTTTTCTTTTTATGGCTTCCCTGATTGTTTTTTTCTTTCTACCCGGTCTTCTAATTTCCTGATCTGATCCTTGACTTCCCCTAATCTGTTGTGTATTCCTTCCACTGTGTTCTTTATTAGTGCTATATCATTCTGCATAGTTACTATATCTTTTCTCATGCTGTTGACCATTATTGCCATCATTAATCTGAACTCTATGTCTGATAAATACCTTAACTCAATTTCATTTAGTTCATCTTCTGGAGAATTTTCTTGCTCTTTCATTTGAACCTTATTATTTTGGCTCTCCATTTTGGTGCCTGTTTGGGTTTGTGTCTGTGTATTAGGTAGATCTGTTATGCCTCCCAATCTCTCATGCAGGACAATGTCAGATACTGTTTATGACTATCCCTGAGTACCCTGTTTGAGCTATCAGAAATCCACAGCTTGTGGTTTCCTCTGCTGGATCTGGGTGCCTTTGGAAAAGACCAATATGTGAACCAAGGTCTGCTTTTCCTAGCCCTGGGCCCCAAATTATTTCAGGCTCCAGAGATCCACCTCTGCCTGCATTCTGATTGTATTCAGTCTTGACTAACCTCAAGCTATTGACCACAGGGTCTGGTGAGGGATTTTCCAACAGGGTGGGGTAATTGTTTCTGCCTGCATGCTGATTGTTATTCTCAGTCTCTTATAAGTACCGCGCACTAACCGATTGCGCAACTGGAGCTCCAATTCTCAGTCTCTTAAAGGGCCTCAGAATCTCCACATGGTGGGGCAATGGGCTATTCAATAGGACAGGCTACTGCCTTCTCCCCAGGTAAAAAACACCTGGATAGCAAAGGTCCTTAAGAGAAAGATGTCCTCCATATTGTGAGGGAATGACTCAGTACAAGAAACCAGGATATCAGCATTCTGAGTTCTAACACCAGATCTCCCAAACCTGGCTGCTGCTCACACAGCTCCAATCTACTCTACCCTCACTGTGATGGACCTCAAGGTGAGTGGCTACATAGGAAATTTTGTGTGTTGGCCCTTCAAGAATGTGCCTGTATTTCCAGCTGTATCTCCATGGCAGATAGCAATCCTGCTGCTTTTTATAGCCAGATGTTATGTGGGTACTTTTCTCCATTTTGGTAAGGCTGGGGAACCCAGATTTGGGTTTAGACCTCAGAGTTCTCATTGGGATCCCCCCACAGCTGATATATACCCCCGGAAGTTCAGTTGCTTTCTCTGGGAGCCTCACCAGCCCTATCACACTGCTTTACTTCCTACCATTCTCTGTGTGGTCTCCACTCTCTGTCCTTGGTTATCAGGGTTTTCTGCAGCTGGTCTTCAGTTGATTATTCAGATGGTTTTTCTGTATTTTAGTTGTAATTCCAGTTTGTTCCTAGGAGACTGTTAATGTAGCATCCACTTACTTTGCTGCCATTTTGGATTCTCCGACACTAATTACATTTTAACTTTAAACAGAGATTGTCACATTCCAACTAGATGCCTATCCTCTCCACCACCATCTTCCCATTGCATTTCCAAGGGTTTGTCATAGACTTTTCCCATGATAATGTATTCTTTATGACACAAAACAGCAATTATATTATTTTATGGAAATCTCCATATTTCATAAAGTTTTTTGGCAAAGCCATGGAAAGTTCTTTAAAAAGAAAGTCTGCCATAGTCAATGTATTCTGGATGAATAGTTGGCAAAATTGACTGTAGAACCTCCTATAGAAATTATTTTAAAATGCAGACTTTTGTTTTTTCTTTTTCAGTCTCATTAAATCAGAGTCTTGATCTTGGCTGGTGTGGCTCAGTGGTTGAGCATTGACCTATGAACCAGAATGTCATGGTTTGATTCCTGGTCAGGGCATATGCCCGGGATGTTGGCTCAGTCCCATGTGTGTGGTGTGTAGGAGGCAGCCAATCAATGATTCTGTCATCATTGATGTTTCTATCTCTCTCTCCCTTTCTTTTCCTCTCTGAAATAATTTTTTTTTAGCTTCAGCTTCTATTTATTTTTTATTTTTTTTTGCTTTTTTTATTGCTTAAAGTATTTCAAAGAGTATTATATATGTCTCCTTTTTTCCCCCCGCCCTTGACAATCCCCTGGCATCCCCTACCCCCCAGTGTCTTATGTCCATTGGTTATGCTTATATGCATGCATATAAGTCCTTCACTTGATCTCATACCTCCCTCCCCCCTCCCCCCTCCTGCCCCCCCAACCCTCCCCAGCCTACCTGTTGTAGTTTGACAGTCTGTTCGAGTCAGCTCTGCCTCTGTATCTATTTTGGTTCATATGTTTATAATGGTCTTTATTATCCATAAATGAGTGAGATCATGTGGTATTTTTCCTTCATTGACTGGCTTATTTCACTTAGCATAATGCTCTCCGGTTCCATCCATGCTGTTGCAAATGGTAAGAGTTCCTTCTTTTTTACAGCAGCATAGTATTCCATCGTGTAGAAGTATCACAGTTTTCTAATCCATTCTACAGATGGGCACTTAGACTGTTTCCAGATCTTAGCTATGGTGAATTGTGCTGCTATGAACATAGGGGTGCACATATCCTTTCTGATTGGTGTTTCTGGTTTCTTGGGACATATTCCTAGAAGTGGGATCACAGGGTCAAATGGGAGTTCCATTTTTAGTTTTCTGAGGAAACTCCATACTGTCTTCCATAGTGGCTGCACCAGTCTGCATTCCCACCAGCAGTGCACAAGTGTTCCTTTTTCTCCACATCCTCTCCAGCACTTGTCGTATGTTGATTTGTTGATGATAGCCATTCTGACAGGTGTGGGATGGTACCTCATTGTTTTGATTTGCATCTCTCGGATGATTAGTGACTTTGAGCATGTTTTCACATGTCTCTTGGCTTTCTGAATGTCCTCTTTTAAAAGGTGTCTATTTAGGTCCTTTGCCCATTTTTTGATTGGATTGTTTATCTTCCTTTTGTTAAGTTGTATGAGTACCCTATAAATTTTGGAGATTAAGCCCTTATCAGTGATAGCATCGGCAAATATCTTCTCCCAAGTAGTGGGCTTTCTTGTTGTTTTGTTGATGGTTTCTTTTGCTGTGCAGAAACTTTTTATTTTGATGAAGTCCCATTTGTTTATTTTCTTTTTAGTTTCTAGTGCCCTAGGATCTGTATCGGTGAAGAAATTTCTTCGGCATATGTCTGAGATTTTGTTGTTTTTGGATTCTTCTAGTATTTTTATGGTTTCCCATCGTATATTTTAGTGCGTTATCCATTTTGAGTTTATTTTTGTGTATGGTGTAAGTTGGTGGTCTAGTTTCATTTTCTTGCATGTATCTGTCCAATTTTCCCAACAACATTAATTGAAGAGATTATCTTGACTCCATTGTATGTTCTTGCATCCTTTGTCAAATATTAATTGAGCGTATTGGTTGGGGCTGATTTCTGGGCTCTCTATTCTATTCCATTGATCTATATGTCTGTTCGTGTGCCAGTACCAGGCAGTTTTGAGAACAGTGGCTTTGAAATACAGCTTCATATCTGGTATTGAGATCCCACGTACTTTGTTATTTCTCAGGATTGCTGCAGCTATTCAGGGTCGTTTTTTATTCCAGATGAATTTTTGGAGAGTTCGTTCTAGGTCTGTGAAATATTCCATTGGTTTTTTAATGGGAAGTGTGTTGAATTTATAGATTGCTTTGGGCAGTATGGACATTTTAATGATGTTGATTTTACCAATCCAAGAACATGGTATGTTCTTCCATCTCTTTATGTCTTCCTCTATCTCTTTTTTCAACGTCCTGTCATTTTCTGAGTAGAGATCTTTTACATCTTTAGTTAAGTTTATTCCTAGGTAGCTTAATTTTTTTGGTGCGATGGTAAATGGGATTGCTTTTTTAGTCCCTCTTTCTGCACTTTCACTATTGGTGTATAGAAATGCCATAGATTTCTTGGCATTAATTTTGTATCCTGCTACATTGCCGAATTCTTTTATTAAGTCTAATAGTTTTTTGATGGAGTCTTTAGGGTGTTTTAAGTATAATATCATGTCATCTGCAAGTAAGGACAGTTTTACTTCTTCTTTTCCAATTTGGATGCCTTCTTTTCTTCTTCTTGCCTAATCACAATGGCTAATACTTCCAGTACTATGTTGAACAGGAGTGGTGAGAGTGGGCATCCCTGTCTTGTTCCTGTTTTTTGGGGAAATGGTGTTAGTTTTTGTCCATTGAGTATGATGTTGGCTGTAGGCTCGTCATATATTGCTTTTATTATGTTGAGGTATGATCCTTTTAGTCCCACCTTGCTGAGAGTTGTTATCAAAAATGGGTGTTGAATTTTGTCAAACGCTTTTTCTGCATCAATTGATATGACTATGTGGTGTGTTTTTTTTTTTTCAATTTGTTTATGTGATGTATCACATTTATTGATTTGCGGATATTGTACCATCCTTGCATCCCTGGAATAAATCCTACTTGGTCATGGTGTATGATCTTTCTGATGTACTGCTGGATCCGATTTGCTAAGATTTTGTTGAGGATTTTGGCATCTATGTTCATGAGGGCTATTGGCCTGTAATTCTCTTTCATTGTGTTGTTTTTACCTGGTTTTGGTATTAGGGCGATGCTGGCTTCATAGAATGAGCTTGGAAGTGTTCCTTCCTCTTTGATTTTTTGTAGTAGTCTGAGGAGGATAGGTTTTAGTTCTTCCTTGAATGTTTGGTAAAACTCCCCTGTGAAGCCGTCTGGTCCTGGGCTTTTGTTTGCTGGAAGCTTTTTGATGACTGCTTCAATTTCTTCCATAGTTATTGGCCTGTTGAGATTTTTAGATTCTTCCTGATTAAGTTTTGGAATGTTGTATTTTTCTAGGAATATGTCCGTTTCCTCCAGGTTGCCTACTTTGATGGAGTAGAGTTGTCCATAGTATTTTTTAACAATCATTTGTATTTCTGTGGGGTGAGTTGTTATTTTGCCTCTATCATTTCTGATTTTATTTGGGTCCTCTCTCTTTGCTTCTTGGTGAGCCTGGCTAGAAGTTTGTCAATCTTGTTTATCCTTTCAAAGAACCAGCTCTTGGTTTCATTGATTTTCTGTATTGTTTTTTTTGGTCTCTATGTCATTTATTTCTGCTCTAATCTTCATTATCTCCTTCCTTCTGCTCACTCTGGGCTTTTCTTGTTGCTCTCTTTCTCATTCTTTGAGCTGTAGATTTAGATGATTTACTACCATTTTTTCTTGTTTGTTGAGATAGGTCTGTAGAGCTATAAACTTCCCTCTCAGGACTGCCTTCATTGTGTCCCAAAGGTTTTGGATTGTTGTGTTTTCATTGTCATTACTTTCCAGGTTATTTTTAATTTCTTCCTTGATCTTATTTGTAACCCAATCAATATTTAATAACATGCTATTCAGCATCCCTGAGTTTGAATATTTTGAGTTGTTTTTATTGTAGTTTATTTCTAATATTATGCCCTTGTGGTCTGAGAAGATGCTTGGTATGATTTCAATCTTCTTGAATTTGGGGAGACTTCGTTTGTGACCCAATATGTGGTCTATTTTTGAAGATGTCCCATGAGCACTTGGGAAGAATGTGTATTTTGTGGCTTTGGGGTAAAGTGTTCTGAAGATGTCAATTAAGTCCATCTGATCTAGTGAGTCATTTAGGATTGCTGTTTCTTTGCTGAGTTTTTGTCTAGTGGATTTATCCAGTGATGTCAGTGGTGTATTAAAGTCCCCTAATATGATTGTATTGTTGTCAATCTCTCCCCTGATATCTTACAGGAGTTTTCTTATGTATGTGGGTGCTCCTGCATTGGGCACATATATGTTTAACAGGGTTATATCCTCTTGTTCTATTGATTCCTCTAGTATTATGAAGTGACCTTCCTTATCTCTTGTTATGGCCTTCACTTTGAGGTCTATTTTGTCTGATATAAGTATTGCTACCCCAGCTTTTTTTCATTTCCATTTGCCTGAAAGATATTTTTCCATCCCTTCACTTTCAGTCTGTGTGAGTCCCTTCTAATGAGGTGGGTCTCTTGTAGACAGCAAATATATGGGTCATTTTTTTTATCCATTCAGCCACTCGATGTCTTTTGATTGGACCATTTAGTCCATTTACATTTAAAGTTATTATTGAAAGGTACTTGTTTGTAGCCATTTCTATTTTTTTGTGGCTGTTTTCTTTCTGGGCTTTTTATTTCTTCTTTTTACACCTGTCCCTTTAGCATTTTTTGCATTGCTGGCTTGGTGGTGATAAACTCCTTTAGCCTTTTTTTTGTCTGTGAAGCTTCTTATTTCCCCTTCAGTTTTGAGTGATAGCCTGGCTGGATAGAGTATTCTTGGAGTCAGTCCTTTGCTTTGCATCACTTTGTAAATTTCTGTCCATTCTTTTCTGGCCTCATGTTTTTCTGTTGAGAAATCATTTGATAATCTGATGGGGGATCCTTTGTAGGTAACTCTCTGTTTCTCTCTTGCAGCCTTTAAGATTCTCTCTTTGTCTTGTATATTTGCTATCGTTATTATGACGTGTCTTGGTGTGGGTCTTTTGGGGTTCATCTTGCCTGGGACTTGTACTTGTAGAAGTGTGAATTTTTCCTTCCCCATATCTGGGAAGTTTTCTGACATTATTTCTTCAAATAGATTTTCTAATCTTTGCTGCTCTTCTTGTCCTTCTTGCAGCCCTATTATGCGTATGTTACTTCGTTTCTTGTTGTCCCAAAGCTCCCTTAGGCTCTCCTCCTGTTTTTTTTAATTTTTTTTCCAGTTGCTGTTCAGATTGAGCTTGTTTCTCTGCCTTATCTTCTAACTCACTAATTCGGACCTCTGCTTCTTCTAGTCTGCTGTTGAAACTTTCCATGGTGTTTTTGATTGTAGCTATATCACTTTTCATTTCTTCCTGATTCTTGCATAGGTTGTTGATTTTCTCATCCATCAGGTGAATGAATTGTACAACCATTATTCTGAATTCTTTTTCTGTCATGTTGGATGCTTCAACTTCATTAATTTCCTTTCTTGGTTATTCCTCATTGTCTTTCCTCCTGGTGTTGTGTTGTCTCTTCATTCTGATTATCTCCCGATGGTTCAAACGTCGAGTTGCGTGGGCCTGGGCTGTGTGCAGTGGTAGCCTCCCACCAGCCTAGTGTCACTGAAGAGCTCTGACACTAAGATGTGTGGTTCTTGTGGGTTGGTGGGAACCAGGCTCGCTCAGAGTCAGTGTTGCCAGCGCTCAATGTGGCCTCGTATGCCTCCTTAGAATCAGGGACCCTGCCTGCACCATGCTGAAACAGAGAACCCCCTGGAGCGTGTTGAAAACCAGAGCTTCCTAGTGTGTGCCAGGAGTCAGAGTTCCCCAAGAATCCAGTATCAGAGTCTCTGTTGCTTCGCGTGCCCTCACCTTGAGAATCAGGGTCCCTGTGTGCCCTGGCACCAGGAATTGGAGTCACTGGCTCTTAGTATGAACGCACAGGGAATCAGGATCTCAGGCGCAGGTGATAAGAAACACAGTCAAGTCACTGGTGCTTGGTGCTGCCTCCTCTCCAGGGAATCGGGGTCCCTGGGCTTGTGCTTCGCGGGACAAATTCCTGGTGATCGTGCAATTGCTCCCAGCCCAGGGCTCTGAAGCCAGCAGTGCGGGTAGGATCAGTTCCTGGTGTTCGCGTGTTTGCTCCTAGCCCAGGGCTCCTGGAGCAGGCAGTGTGAGCAGGACCAGTTCCCTGTGTTCGGGGGATTGCTCCCAGCCCAGGACTCCTGAACCCCGCCCAAGTGGGATCAGTTCCAAGGTGCTTGCGCACTTCCAGGCCAAAGTTCCTGCAGCACTGAGGCCTGACAAGGGGTGGGTCTATCAGTTACTCTGACCCTGCCTGGGAGCCTGTGGGAAGGGGGGATGGGCTCTGTTACTCATGGATCTGCTGCAGGGATTTCTGAACTTTTGGTGTCCGCAGGTCTGTAGCTGTGGTCACAGGTCTCTGTCCCCAGTGGTTGTAGGGTCCTGGTATGCATCTGAGATCAGACTGGGTGGTGCTGAGGCCAGGATCCTAGTCTCAAGCAGCTCTGCTTCCCTAGATGGCCTGGTCGCTGTGCCTGTGCTGGCCGCCCAGGAGTGTCAGCAACCTCTCTGAAATAAATTTAAAAATATTTTAAAAATCATAATCTTGAGAATTGAGCCTGGAAATTTATATTCCTAATAATCTCTTTAAAGATCATAAGCAGCCATTTTATATTTTGCTACATAATTTAGAACATATAGACATAATATAAATTTAAAAAATATAAACATCAAAAATATTATTCACTGAGATTATCTACATTTGAATGAATTTGTAAGATCATTAAGTCATCTAACTAAGTCTTGAAAGACTGGTCAATTTTATGGCAAATTATGAATCCTGTAGTGGTGGAAGGAGAAAGATATGCCTTGTTCCAGAGAATGGGTTTCTGCTGCACAAGGGGAAAGACATAGCAAAGGATCCTGGGTAGCAGGATGAGGGCACTGTGTACCTGGATGAAACTCATAGCTTACAGTAGACTCTCACAGAGAAGGATATCCATTTAATTTGCATCGAACACCATATACCATCGAGAAAGTCCCCTCAAAAATGCTTTAGCACATTCTATGGAAGCTTGCTGCTGAAGACTGAATGATGAGTAGGGAAAACCAAAATATTTTAGTGATCACAAAAACATTACTTGTTATTTGTAGAGCACCTTTTTTTTCCTTCAATCTACTTAAGTACATATCTTCTTACTTAGTTCTCACAATAATCCAGTAAGAAAAGAGTTGTAATCAGTATTATTTTTGAGATAAAGAGTTCCTAAATAAATAGCCCTGAAAGAGTTATTAATCTTCTCAATGTCATGCACCTAAGTCACTGACAGGTTGAAGATTAAAAGGGGCATTGTAAACAGCACATCCCATTTACTATCCTGGACTCAGTGGGGAGAAGAAATCCTGTGGTTCCCTTTGCCTTCTTTATATGTATCTTTTTTTTTTTGCCTTTTTTATCCCCTCTATTTGGAAAAGTAAAAGTATTTTACCAAATCAGATAACTTTAGAACTAGAGATAAAATGATGACACCATTGTATCTTTACTAGTTGTTTCTATTAGCCTTCTTTTAAATCTTCCTATAGTGAAGTAATGCTACTCTACTATGTTGTTGGCTCTAGATTTTCTATTAAATTATGAAAGTATTTTCTGGCTATATGTATCAACAAATAAGCTGAATGAGGTAACAATTCCAAATGTAAGGCATGATAAGCTAGCTATACGTCTGTGGTCAGTGTGTGGCTCTCTCCCTTTGCTGACTGGAACTTCAGGTTGATAAATATTTGGCTTTTCTTAACAGTTTCTGTGTTAGATGTTACACAAAGGACTCCTTGGCATGATAAATGTAGATGAGACTATTAACTTGCTTTAGATGTCAGACCATTAGGTGTCACCTCCTTCATGAGAGATTAAATTATTAAGGAAATGTGGACTCTTTAATTGATATATTCTAAAAGAAATAGCTTCTGATTATATATAGACATGTAAAAATAATGTTTCACATATTGATTTATAAATGTATATAAAATCACTATAAAATCAGGTCTCATTCCTAAACAAAAGTCATTTTTAATATTAATAACTAATGTTTGCCATTGCACAATATAAATATTCTAAAGTATACCTTATGCTGACATGGTTTTTTTAAATTTTTTTAAATGACACTGTCATGTACTTTTCCTAGGTTGCCTCTGCTCATTCTATTATCCATTCATACATAATTGCTGAACATAACATACTAAAAACAATACTGACAAGGAACTCAGAAAGCTAGAATTTTGACTAAGACTTCGTGATGGTATCACCCAAAGTTCATATATTTTCTTTGACCCAGAATCACTTAAATTGTGAAGCTGATAAGTGCTCAAATTTCTCTGAACTTTGTTCTTCAAAGTTTTACAAATTGAGACACTGTGTTCTATGATACTTATTGTCTAATAATAAGTTTTAGGAGAGCATCTGCTTGCTTACTACAAAATTTAAATTTGGGAAAAACAATTTGCTCCTTATTCCATTGAGAAACCTGATGATATAGCATCAGAGAAATCTAACCATCAGCTACATGAATGCAGTAAGACATCCATTAGGATTTTTTTTTTAAATCTCAGATCCAGCTTATAAAAGAAACAGATTACACTTTGATTAAAAAAATGTTGTCAGTGGTATTTCTAGCTGTAAAGGAGGTTTCCAGATTAGGTCACCTTTTTTTTTGGTCTTTTTTAAAATATATTTTTTATTGATTAATATATTACATATGTGTCCTTATCCCATTACCTCCTACCTCCCCACCCCCCCACTCATGCCCTTACCCCCCTGTTGTCCGTGTCCATTGGTTAGGCCTATATGCTTGCATATAAGTCCTTTGGTTGATCTTTCCCCCTTACCTCCACCCTCCCCTACCTTCCCTCCAAGGCCTGACAGTCCAATCAATGTCTCTCCGTCTCTGGATCAGTCCTTGTTCATCAGTTTATGCTGTTCATTATATTCCACAAATGAGTGAGATCATATGATATTTATCCTTCTCTGACTGGCTTATTTCACTTAGCATAATGCTCTCCAGTTCCATCCATGCTGTGGCAAATGGTAAGAGTTCCTTTTTCTTCTTCCTCTTCTTAAAGAATACATTTCAGCATTTCATATAATGCTGGTTTGGTGGTGATGAACTCCTTTAGGTTTTCCTTATCTGTGAAGCTCTTTATCTGACCTTCAATTCTGAATGATAGCTTTGCTGGATAAAGTAATCTTGGTTGTAGGTTCTTGGTATTCATCACTTTGAATATTTCTTGCCATTCCCTTCTGGCCTGCAAAGTTTCTGTTGAGAAATCAGCTGACAGTCGTATGGGTACTCCCTTGTAGGTAACTGAATTCTTTTCTCTTGCTGCTTTTAAGATTCTCTCTTTGTCTTTTGCTCTTGGCATTTTAATTATGATGTGTCTTGGTGTGGTCCTCTTTGGATTCCTTTTGCTTGGGGTTCTCTGCGCTTCCTGGACTTGTAAGTCTATTTCTTTGACCAGGTAGGGGAAGTTTTCTGTCATTATTTCTTCAAATAAGTTTTCAATATCTTGCCCTCTCTCTTCTTCTGGCACCCCTATAATTCTGATGTTGGTACACTTGAAGTTGTCCCAGAGGCTCCTTACACTATCTTCATATTTTTGGATTCTTTTTTGCCGGGGTCCAGCCCCAGCAGGTCCAGGGGTCCCCAAAGGTGTGGATGGAGTCGGCGAAGAAGGAATGACACGGAGACAGTGTTCAGTTGATCAGCAGCCTAGCCAGGATCTCCAGCCAAGTTCTGGTCTGGATCTCCAGAGAGGTTCTGCTTAGGATCTCCAGCCAGGTTCTGTAGCCATGTTCCCTCGCTAGGTTCTCCAGCCAGGTTCTGTCTGAGATCTCCAGCCAGGTTCGGTCACCAGGTTCTAGTCAGGTTCTCTTGCCATATTTCTGTAGTCAGGTTCAGTCCAGGATCTTTTGCCATGTTCTCTCCAGCGACGTTCTTCTGTCTGTAGGTTCTGTTTTCTGAGTTCTGACTTATAAGTTCTGTGTTCTAAGTTCTGTCTCTCTCTGTCTGGTTACATCCATATTTATACCAGTTGATTTTAATCCTGTCAATTTCTATTACAAAGGTTAGGGCGTTTCTTATCTCCATTCCAGGGAGTAAAGATTATGTAGCTTAAGCATGATTGTTTGTAGTTAAATTGATTAACTACCCACCTGGCACTTAGTTAAGGAGTTTCATCCCTTCCCTAACTTCAGGGAAAAATCCCTACCTGGGGATTCAACCTTTCTCTGAGAGGTGACCTTGGTTAAAACACAGCGCCAAGAAGGTGAGCAAACATATTAAGAACTGTATGCCATATATGCCAGGTCCCTTGAAAGAGCAAGGATGGACCGGCTCCCGGCACTTTTTTCTTTTTGCTTCTTCGGTTGGGTATTTTTTGTTTCTTCGTATTTCAAATCTTTGACTTGATTCTTGGGATCCTCTTGTCTGCTGTTGGATCTCTGTATATTATTCTTTATTTCAGCCAGTGTATGATTAATTTCTAGATGGTCTTTTTTCATATCCTCCAGGGTCTCACTAAATTTATCAGCGGTTTCCATAAAATTCTTGAAAAACCTTATAAACGTGGTTTTGAACTCTATAACCAGTCATTTGCTTTCCTCCATTTCTGTCATTTGTGACCTGTTTCCTTGTCTCTGCATTTTCTATGCTTCCCTGTGTTGATAGAGTGGTTTTGTGTGCTAGGTGTCCTATAGGGCCCAGTGGCTCAGCCTCCCCATTTACCTGAGGTGGACACTCTTGGTGCACCCCCTCGTGGGCTTTGTGCACAGTCTTGTTGTAGTTATGCCTTGATTGTTGTAGGTATCACTGGGAGGAATTGACCTCCAGGCCAATTGGCAGTGAGAATCAGCTGTGTCTGCAGTGGTAGAACTTCCATGCTGAAGACACCCTTCTGGGGCAAGACTTGCTTCAGTGGGTCTCTGGTGCTCACTGAGTCTGCCCCCTGAGTGTGTCCCTTATGGATTTGAGGAGTTGTAATCTGGATGGTCGCACTCTGACCACTGGGTACACTGCCTCTTGGATCTAAGGAGGTGCTAATTTAGCCTCTGCCTGAGGTTACCCAGCAGGAGCTACGAAAAGATCTGCAGATTCCCCTTCCTTTTTTGGAGTTTGGAGGTACCCAGATGAGGCCCAACTGTGAAGCAATGCAAGCTGCTGTGGGGCCTTGGGCCTTCTCTTGGAAGTTCTGGGTCTGTCTGGCCCAGCTGTAATTTGTTAGGTAATTTCAGGTTGCAAAGGGCCAGGGCATTCATACGCAAAAGCCTCTGCCGCAGATTGGGTGGGGCGGGGTCTCAAGGAATCAACAGGGCAGAGCAAGCAGCTATGGCTGACCCTCAGCCCTGCTCTAAGGGGCCCCACGTCTCAGTATCCAGGTAATTTAATTGCTGCAAGCACCTCTGAGGGAAAGCTGCCCTCGAGTTCTGAGTTCTGTCCACTTCCAGACAGTCCATTTTCTCCCCATATGAGTCCTGGGTCCCCAGAGACTTCCTGGAACTGGAGTTCAGAGCAGTAGGGAGCTTGTGACTCCCTCCCGATTCAAAAAGACAGCCGCGTCCTGAGGTGCCAGCCCCTTTCCGCACGCGCTAGAGCCTCCATACCTTTGCTCTTTACTTCCGCAGCTCCTGACTCTCGGTGTGCTTTTCTCTTTCCTTCTAGTTGTAGAATTTCCACTCAGCCAGCCTTCCTGTAGTTCTGGATGATGTACGTTTTGTCTCTTTGTTGTATTTGTGAAGTTGTTGTAGGAGGCAGCAATTTCAGTGTTTACCTATGCCGCCATCTTGGTTTCTCCACCTTTTTTTATTATTATTAAATACATAAAGAAACTATATATCAAATCTAATGCACATGGCCTGTAGACTAAACCTAAGAAATGTTGGCCTATACAGTACTGACCTGGTAAGCTGCCTTTTCACTACAGTTTTGGTTTCACTTCTATCTAACATTGTTATTTCTCCTTTCCTGGAATTCCTCTTGTACTTTGTTTTTATTTAATTTTTGAGGCATTTTATTTTTCAAATTTGCATAATATGATATCATATTAGTAAAACAAAAAAAGACATAAACACCTATTCTAGGTAAGAGAAAACAAAACACACACACACAAACACACACACACACACACACAAAACAAAACAAAACAAAAAGAACAAAAAATCTTGGCCAATTTGGAGCACTGTACCATGCATGGGAAGGTTGCAGGTTCTATTTCAGGTCAGGGTACATACATACCTAGGTTTTCAGTTTTGATACCCGGTCAGGGTGGGTACAAGAGCAAACCAATCAATGTTTTCTCTCATCTCTCTCTCTCTCTCTCTCTCATCTCTCTCTAAGATCAATGGCAATATGTTCTTAGGTGAGGAATTTTTTTGTAAAGTAAAAAACGAGTAAGAGATATTTTGAACATTGCAATCTACCACTAACCCTACAAACAATGTACAGATGGCTGCCACCTTATAAATAAAGTCAACCTCAAGTAGTCATCACCTACTACACCACCTGATATTCCATATTTGAAAAATAAATGCCTTTGGGTGGCATCTTCTTCACACTTTAACTGTTCTTTATTAAAATAAAATGTTCCTGGGAATAGAAATATTTTGATTCTTTATTGCCTACATAAGTGCAGTAGGATGAATTACTAAACTACTCATTTGAAATTAAAACACTTTAGAAATAAGACATGGATTAGCACTTAGAGATGAGGTAGAGGTCATCACAGAAGAGTTGCTTATGTGATGTTCTACTTTTATGGATCTCATTTCTGTGAAATATTTTTAAATTTCTTTTATGTACATAACTATGAGTTAGAATCTTCTAGAACCTGACAGGCAATATTTTCTAATCCTGGATATTAAAAATCAGATAAGAAGTACATCTACAGAAAATGTCTGAGGTCATCTAATTACTGTAATCCTTCTTAAATAATACTTGTGCCAATAAATCAGTGACATACCATACTTTCTGTCAGGAGATATGCTCACTCATAATGATACCTGGTAGCACACACTTATAACTGTTGTCATTGCAATTCAATTTGTTGTGCTGTACAAGTGGGAGAGATTAAAATGTATTTATTCGCTCATTTATTCCACATTTATTGAGAGTTTATGATGCTCCAAGGTACTGAGATAAAAAAAGGATAAACAAATAGATATGGTCCTAACTTTTGGAGCTTACAATTTTGAAAAGAAAGATATTGAACAAATAGAAATGTGATTGATGTTATGAAAGAGAATTCATCATACACTCACTTATATATCCTTTGAATAAACATTTATTGAGCATATATATATATATGTACTATCTATGGTATTTGGGATGCAAATATTAATAAAATGCAGTTCTCTATATTAAGGAGTTTGTATTATGCTCTGGCAGTGGCAAATGAAGAAAATATTGTAATTTAGTGCATTGTACCTATCAATATGGAAGTGCATGGAGGGTCATACCTGTAATTCAGAAATGATGAGAGTGTGAAGACTGTGAAGGGAATTATCATGAAAGAGGCAACATATAAGGTGAGTGATAGGAAATCAGAAGAATTAAATAATGGAAAGAAGTGAAGACAGCTCAACAACTTAATAGGAAGAGGATGATCACTTGTAAGTTAACACAAAGGTGATAGGAAAAATAATGCAGCTACTGTGTTCTAGCTATTAATAGAAAGTTATAATCATGTAACAAGTAGGTAAATGACAAACCTGTATATCTCTTAACCACATGCAATCTATTGACTTACAATGTATCACCATATAAAATACAACACCAAATATCAGAACTATAACATGAACAATGCAAATTGTATCAAAATTTCATGATAGGCTAAAGTGAGAAAGCATTCATGTTCTAATGCAGTGGTTACAGTCCCATATGTGCAAAATCAATCTCATCAGCACTGAATTACACACTTAAAAATGTTAAGATGGTAAATTTGTTTTGTGCATTTTACCAGAAAAAGGACAACAAAGGAAAGTAATCAATCCTACTAAGATTGACATTCTGAGTCTTAATTCTGCTTTATTTTATAACTTCAAATAAGTCATTTAATCTTTCTAGATTTCATATTTTTCCATCTGTAAAAGTTAACTGCTATACCTCTCTTCCTCATCTAGCTGTGACTGATGTGAAAATGCTTTGTGAATTTTGCAAGTAAGACACTGTGCAAATTCAAGATCACATTATTATCTAGATATAAAAATCTATTAAGCTTAACACTGTATAATACACGTAGGCTTAATTACTGTTATATTTTATCTATACTTATTTTTATAATGAATAGTTTGCACATATGCTATAATCTTATACATTCTAAAATGAAAATACAAATCTCTACTACAAAAATGAATAAAACATAAATTTAAAATATTCTAGGCGTATTTAAAACTTTACTCAGGTAAAGTTTCTATATTTGACCAACTATTTTTTATTTGTTATCACTGTGTCATCAGTTGTACCACTAATTAAATTGGATTCACTTATCAAAGGCTCCTTATTTAGTAAACATTAATATTAAATATCTAGTTTATACATTATTATCCCAATAGTACTATTCTTAAGAGTTTTTGGTTTAATGTGATATATCCAAAAAATAAATATTATTTAGCCTTAAAAGGAAGAAAATTTTGGAGTATCTTGCAACATGGATGGACCTTAAGGATATTATGCTAAGTCAAATAGGCCAATCACAAGAAAACGCGATTCCACTTATACAGTGGGGCCTTGACTCAGGAGTTTAATTTGTTCAGAGACCGAGCTCGTTAAGGAGCTCGTTAACTCAAATTACTCTATCAACTCAATGCAAAAAATCTGCCGAGAGACAGCTGGTATCTCAAAAAACTCATTAGTCAGGACATTCGTAAGTCAAGGCCCCACTGTATTATGTATGTAGTCAAATTCACTGAGACCTAAAGTAAAATGATGATTGTCAGGGACTGGAGGAGAGGAAATTGGGGAGTTGTTTTTAATGGGTATAGAGTTTCAGTTGGGGAAGATGAAAATGATTTGGGCAACAATGTATATGTATTTAACTCTACTGGACTGTACATTTATTTTATTTTTTAAAATCATGTTACATGTTTATTGAGATAGCCAACCAAAAAGACAAGGTACTTACAAGCATCAAATCCTGCCTTCAGCAAGGTGTAGAGGACAGGATTATAAAGGGGAAGGAGCTAGAGTGAGTACTGAAGAAAAACAGTATGCTGTGCTACTGCTATAGCAGAATGTCTGGAAGTGGGGCCCAGGTAGCTTGTTGTTGTTGTTATAATAAAATAGCTAGAGCACCTGAATTAATCTAAAAATAATCATATTATTTTAAATCTTAGAACACATATACTTATGTGAATAGGGGGTTAAGTTTCCTACGTATGAAGTAGAGGCTCATTGTACGAAATTCGTACACAGGTAGCATCCCTAGTGTCTGCCGGCTGCCAGCGGGGGCCTCCCTTCCCCTGCTGCCAGCTGGCAGGTGGAGGACTTCCTTTGTTCTGTGCTGCCCCCTGATGGACAGGGCACATCATAGTGAGCAATCGAACTCCTGGTCAGTCGAAATCCCGAGGGGACACTTTGCACATTAGGCTTTTATATAGATAGAAAAGAGGCCTGGTGCATGAAATTTGTGCACAGGGAGGTTCCCTCAGCCCAGCCTGCACCCTCTCCAATCCAGAACCCCTTAGGTGATGTCTGACTGTCAGTTTAGGCCCAATCCCAGGGATAGAGCATAAACTTGCAGTCAAACATCCTTCTCAAAATCCGGGACTGTTGGCTCCTAACTGCTCACTGGCCTGCCTGCCTGATCTCCCCTAACGGCCTCTGCCTGCTGGCCTGATCACCCATAACTGCCCCCCTGCCAGCCTGGTTGTCCCCAAATGCCCCCCCTGCTGACCTGGTCACCTCACACAGTCTGCTATTCAGTTGTTTGGCCGTCCCTCACTAACCCCCCTGCAAGCCTGGTCACCTCATGTAGACAGCTGTTCAGTCGTTATTGTTACTGTGACAGCATCCTGGACAATTTGCATATTCCTCTATTATTAGTATAGATAGGGGTTAAGTTTTCCTTAAAGTTTCCTTTTCAAAACCTGTGGAGTGTACATTTAAAAGTGATTAAGATGGTAAATTTTATATGTATTTCACCACAACTGAACATATTTTAAATATAAATTTTGTAAAGAGTATTTGATTTATTCTCCTATACTGAACAAGTTTTTCTAATCTTCCTATATAATGGTCTCACTTCTATTTTAATCTGGAAAATTACATTTAAAAATCTAAGCATTCAAATCATGTGGCCTACTTATTAGAATAACAACCAATTATCATATACTAGTGGCCAGGTGCACGAAATTCATGCATGGGGTGGGTGGTGTCCCTCAGCCTGGCCTGCACCCTTTCCAATCTGAGACCCCTCGCAGGATGTCCTACTGCTGGTTTACAGGGATCGGGCCTAAACCAGCTGTCGAACATCCATCTTACAATCCAGGTCTACTGGTTCCTAACCACTGACCTGTCTGCCTGCCTGCCTGATTCCCCCTAACCACTCTGCCTGCTGGTCTGCTTGCCCCCAACAGCACCCCACCACCAGCCTGCTTGCCCCCAAATGCCCCCCCAACCAGCCGGATCACCCCCAACTGCCCCCTGTGCCAGTGTGCTCACCCCCAGCTACCCCCCTGCCGGCCTGCTCACCCCCACCTTCCCTCCCCACTAGCCTGCTCACACCCAACTGCAGCCCTGCTGGCCTGCTCAGTCCAAATTTCCCCCCCACAGTCCTGATCACCTCCAAGTGACCCTCACTGATGGCATGCTCACCCCCAACAGGCCCCCTACTGGTCTGCTTACCCCTAATGGTCCCGCCCTCACCCCCCCATCAGCATGATCACCCACAACTGCTGTCCCATTCAGGCCTGATCACCCACAACTGCCATCCCCTCTTGGACTCTGACCACCTCAACCTTGGCCCAGCCACCATGGCTTTGTCCAGAAGAACGTCTGGAAGGTCTCTCAGTCTAATTAGCATATTACCCTTTATTAGTATAGACTAGAGGCCCAGCCTGTGCCCTCGTGCAGTCTGGAACCCCTCGGGGGATGAACACCTGCTGGCTTAGGCCCGCTCCCCAGGGGATTGAGCCTAACCTGGCAGCCAGACATCCCTCTGGCAGCCCAGGAGCCCTCAGGGGATGTCCACTTGCCAACGGGGAGCAGGCCTAATCTGCAGTTGGACATCCTTAGCGCTGCTGAGGAGGCAGGAGAGGGTCCCACCACCACCGCTGTACTGGCAGCCATCAGCCTGGCTTGTGGCTGAGCAAAGCTCCCCCTGTGGGAGCGCACTGGCCACCAGGAGGCAGCTCCTGCATTGAGCGTCTGCCCCCTGGTGGTCAGTGAGTGTCATAGTGACAAGTCATTCCCAGTCTTTCTGCTGTTAGGGTCAATTTGCATATTACCCTTTTATTATATGCTTGGTGCATGGGTGGGGGCTGCCTGGTTTGCCTTGAAGGGTTTCCCGGATCAGGGCGGGGTCCCGCTGGGGTGCCAGGCCAGCCTGGGTGAGGGGCTGAGGGCCATTTTCAGTCTGGCCACACCTCCTTCTAGGTGTCAGTCCCCACTGGGGTGCCTGGCCAGTCTGGCTGAGGGGCTGATGGCTGTTTGCAGGCTGGTCACAGCCTCTTCCAGATGGGGATCCCCACTGGGGTGCCTGGGCATCCTGGGTGAGGGGCTGATGGTTGTTAGAATGCTGGCCATGGCCCCCAGCCACCCAAGCTCCAAGTGGAGGCTGTCTGGAAGCAGGTATATAGGATTTATTTAGCTTCTATAATTGAAACTTTGTTGCCTTTAGCGGAGGCCACACCTGGCCAGGGCAGACGGGAAGCTTAGCATCCTTCATTGCCTGGGGAAACCCAAGCCTCCTGCTTGCTCCAGCTCTGTGGTCACTGCAATCTTAGTTGGGTTAATTTGCATATTCACTGCTGATTGGCTGGTGGGTGCAGAGGAGTGATGGTTAATTTGCATGTTTCTCTTTTATTAGTGTAGATGTTTCCATTGTCCTAAGAGACATCAAAGGTAAGAATTTAGTTGTTACTATATAATGGTCCATGATCACTATGTGCTTATAATTAAAAGCATAAATCTATATTCTGGTGACTTTTCAAGTTTTGTATATGTTTTTAATTTTGAAACTAATATATTCAATTGGAAGCAACTGTTAAGCTTTTCATGGATTTGGCTTTTTTAAGAATACTTGCCCAAGTAAAGAAATCTTCACAGTATCTGAGACTCCTAAGTATGTCAGGATCTTGGCAATGTCAGGAGCCTGAGGACCACCATATCCACCTAAATTCTCTAAGCACTTCTTACAAACCAACACCAAAAAAAAAAAAAAACAATAAGAGGAAAAACTGTAAATCGTTGTTGGCACACACACACACACAAACACACACACACACTCACACACACATCATATATACACCAGAAAGTCAAGGATGCATGGAAAATGTGGAAATCAGAGAATAAAGAGACAAAATATTCAAGAAAGATGCAAGACAAATCTGAAAAATAAGCGGGGATTCTGTGTTTTGATCAATGTTATTTACTCAAGCAATGGTTACCCTCTTCTAAGAGAGCCTTTCATCCTATATAATAAAAGAGAAACATGGTAATTAACTGTAATTTCACTACCCTTCCCATTGGATAATCAGCGAGATATGCAAATTAACTGCCAACCAAGATGGCAGCTGGCAGCCAGGCAGCTGAAACGAACAGGAGGCTGGCTTGCTCCAGTGATGGAGGAAGCCAAGGTTCCCCGCCTGCTGCTGCCGGCCTCTGAGCTGCAGTCTCAGAAACAATGTTGCAATTATAGAACCTAAACAAACCCCAGAAACCTGCTTTCAGCTGGCCGGCCTCGGAGCTGGAGCTTAAACAGTGTTTCAATTATAGAACCCAAACAAACCCAGATCAGCAGCCGAGGTCTCAGAGCTGAAGCTGGCTCTCAGTTCCAATGATAGCCATAGAAGGTAAATAAATCCCAGAATAAAAAAAAAAAGAAAAAAAGGAAAGGTTGGGAGCTTCAGTTGCCCACCAGCCTGAAAAAGGACCTCAGCCCCTCACTCAGACTCGCCAGGCACCCCAGTGGGGACCCCCACCCTGAAGGGGCTGTGACCAGCTGCAAACAGCCATCATCCCCTCATCCAGGCTGGCCAGGCACCCAAGTGGGACCCCACCCTGATCTGGGACACCCTTCAGGGCAAACCAGCTGCCCCCCCCATGTACCAGGCCTCTATCCTATATAGTACAAGGGTAATATGCCTCCCAGAACTGGGATCAGTGGAGCTGCGAGGCCTCCCAGCATCGGGATCAGCTGAGCAGCGAGGCCTCACTGCCCTTCTGTCAAGCGGAGCCGCGAGGCCTCCCAGCACTGGGATCAGCGGAGCCGCGAGGCCTCCTGGCCCCTGGAGCAGCGTGACAGGGGGCAGCGCCCAAACAGCCTGATCGCCCTGCTGCTCTGTGTGTGACAGGGGGCAGGGCCACAACCTCCCTATCCTCCCTGCTCTGTTCATGACAGGAGAAGGTGCCTCAACCCCTTGATCAGCCCTGCTCTGTGCCAATAGGGGGGAGCTCCCCAAACCCCCTTATCAGCCCTGCTCTGTGTGTTACAGGGTGTGGTGCCCCACCCCCCCTTGGGCTCTGCTCTGTGTGTGACGGGGTGGAGCCTCAACCTCCCCATTGGCCCTGCTCTGAGTGTGACAGGGGGGAGCTCCCCAACCCCCTGATCGCCCCTGCTCTGGCTCTGTGCATGACAGGGGGCAGCGCCCCAACCCCCTGATCGGCCCTGCTCTGTGTGTGACAGGGGGTGGTGCTGCAACCTCCCCATCGACCCTGCCTTGAGTGTGACAGGGGGCGGTGCCCCAACCCTCCAATCAGCCCTACACTGAGCTTGATTGGGGGTGGCATCGCAACCTCCTGATCCACCCTGCTCTGTGCATGACAGGGGGTGGTGCCCCAACTCCCCAATCAGCCTTGCTCTGAGCCCTATCAGGGGCTGCACCTAGGGATTGGGCCTGCCCTCTGCTACCCGGGAGCGGGCCTAAGCCAGCAGGTTGTTATCTCCCGAGGGGTCCCAGACTGTGAGAGGGCACAAGTGGGGCTGAGCGACACCCTCCCTCCCCGCCCCCGCACCCCCCCGCGGCCAGTGCACAAATTTTTGTGCACCAGGCCTCTAGTTTTTATTATAAAGAAACATGCATCCATGATAACTATAGCTATAATGCTAGTAAAAGCAGTATTAGTACTTCAGTATCAAGAGATTATATACATATATCTGGAGCTGTTTTTCAAATACTCCTGAGATTTTTATTGTTAGAAACCAGTGGAAATCTTGGAGGTATAGATGTGCTTCAAATAGATGGCATTTTATATGCACTTATATTTTATTAAAAACAAGTGTCTAAACCTCCTTTAACTGGTTACCAAGTTAATTTACCACAATTTATACTTTTATTCTTAGTGTTACTAGTAAGTTATACATAGGTGTTTTGCATTTTAGCTCTTAAAAGTATACAAATTAAGAATGTGACAGAATGACTTTGCTTCATACATATATGGTGTTAAAACTTTGGCTTTTTGTGTCTAATTATTCTGTAAGGAAATGGATCAACAGAATATATTGTGTAGTCACTCAATCACCAGGCTTCTTATTCCCTGTAAATAGCTTTTGGTGTATGTGTCAGGGTTGGCAGATTGATATAGCATATGCGGATTCTGTTTTCAGCCGCGCTATTCCCATTAATATTGCTTTTACTTGAGAATTAACCCATCCACTTTTCTCTTTGCAAAAAGTGAACATGCTTTTTGACATTAACAAAAGGCTGCCATTATTAAGGATCAATATTTAGATTCAAAACACCTCATAAAATTGTAATTAATGGTTGTATACCTTATTAAAGCAGGTAACTTGTACTAAAATGACTATTTCTAAAACAATGCCATTTTATTTTGTTTTATTGTGTAAAACTATTCATAATATAAAATTTACCCTTTTAATTATTTTTAAGTGTGCATTTCAGTGGCATTATGCTTACATTGTTGTGTAATCATCTCCATCATTCATCTTCAGAACTTTTTTTCACATCCCTTACCTGGAATTCTATACATTACACAATTACTCACCATTCCCCATTTACCCAGTCTGTGCCAACCACCATTCTGCTCTATATTTCTATGCATTTGTCTACAACATGTACCTCATAATAAGTAGAATTATAGAAAATTTGTCCTTTGGTGACTCGCTTAGTCATTTAGAATAATGTTTTCAAGGTTCATCTATGTTGTAATATGTGTCAGAATTATCCTGTCTTTTAAAGTCAGATTAATAAATATTTTATTGCATGTGTATACAAGATTTTGTTTATTCATTTATTCATCCATTCATGGACAGTTGGCTTGCTTCCACCTTTTGACTACTTTGAGTAGTGCAGCTATAGACATCTTATCTAATAAAAGAGAAACAAGCAAATTGACTGTACCTCTGCTACACTCACAAGCCACTCCCACCAACCATGCCCACCAGCCAATCAAGAGCAAGTATGCAATAAACCCAACCAAGGTGGCGAAGGCCCTGGAGCTGGAGCATACAGGAAGCCAAACGTCCCACCTGCCCTGGCTGGCTGTGGGCTCTGCTCAAGGAGGGTCTGAGAGCAAACGGCCATCAGCCCTTCACCCAGGTTGGCCAGGCACCCCAGTCGGGAGCCCCAGCCTGTAGGGGGTGTGGCCAGCCTGAAAATAGCCCTCAGCCCCTGACCCAGGCTGGCTATACCCCCATGGGGTAAAAGTCCCTGCTGGGGGGCTTGGCCAGCCTGAAAACAGCCATCAGCCCCTCACCAAGTCTGGCCAGGCATCCCAGCAGGAACCCCATCCTGAAGGGGGTGTGACCAGCCTGAACAGGGCCCTCAGCCCCTCACCCAGTCTGGCCAGGCACCCCAGTGGGGACCCCCACCCTGAACGTGGTGTGCCCAGCCTCCAAACAGCCATCAGCCCCTCACACAGACTGGATACGCCCCCCCCCAACGGGGACCTTCACCCCATGGGAGCGTGGCCAGCCTGCAAACCACCATAGGCCCCTCTCCCAGGCCGCTCCACACCCCAAGGGAACCTCCACCCTGATCCAGGACACCCTTCAGGGCAAACCAGCCAGCTCCCACTTGTGCACCAGGCCTCTATCTGTCTAATAAAAGTGTAATATGCTAGTTAGACCTGGAGACCTTCCAGAAGACCTTACAGACATTCTTCTGGACAAAGCCATGGTGGCGGGGCCGAGGTAGAGGTAGATACAGGCCAAAAGGGGAGGGTAGTTGTGGGTGATTAGGCTAGTGGGGGGCGGGGCCATTGGGGGTAAGCAGACCTGCAGGGGGCCAGTTGGGGACAAGCAGGCCATCAGTGGGGTTCAGTTGGAGGTGATCAGGGAAATGGGGGGGCACAGTTTGGAGTGAGCAGGCCAGCAGGGGGGAAGTTGGGGGAAAGCAGGCAGTGGGGAGGGAAGGTGAGCAGGCTAGCAGGGGGGGGGGCAGTTGGGGGTGATCAGGCTGGCGGGGGCCAGCGGTGGGGAGCAGTTGGGGGCAAGCAGCCCTGCAGGTAGAGTGGTTAGGGGCAATCAGGCAGGCAGGCAGGCAGGTGAGTGGTTAGGAGCCAGCAGTCCCTGATTGCGAGAGGGATGTCTGACTGCGGGTTTAGGCCCGATCCCTGTAAATCGGCAGTAGGACATCCTTCAAGGGATCCCAGATTGGAAAGGGTGCTGGCTGGGCTGAGGAACATCCCCTCCCCCGTGCACAAATTTTGTGCACCGGGCCACTAGTGGGTGTATAAAAGTTTGAGTCACTGCTTTCAATTCTTTTAGATATATAATCAGAAATAGAATGGTTGCATTCATATGAAATTCTACTTTTAATTTTTTGAGGAACCGCCATACTATTTTCCATCAGAGTTTCACTGTTTTATATTTTCACCAATAATGCACAAGAGTTCCAATTCAAAACTTAGCCTTTTATTTTAAAAAATGTTTATGAAACAAATGAAAAAAGTCTGAAAAAGCTTCTGGAAGGTATTTATGTCTAAACTAGTGGCCTGAAGCATGAAATTGATGCAAGGGGTTCGCCCCTCGCAGCCCCGGCTTCGTCCGGAAGGTCGTTCAGCCATCCGGTCTAATTAGCATATTGCACTTTTATTATTATAGATAGAGCCCTGAAGGATGGGAGGAATTATCCCTGGAAGGAATGGTGGAAGTGAGTTTCAGAAGGGAACAGTTTATATTACCTGGAAGCTGCATTATACGTACTCTATGAAGAAATGAAGAAGTTTACATTCAGTATGAGTTTAGTGGAGAATGTAAAAGTACAATATTAGCCATGCACTGGAAAGGGATGCATGACAAATTGGTAGAATTAATGGCTGTAAAATGTATAGGTTTGTCCTGGAGAGTTGAAACTCATCTGAATTGTGATTATGGAAAATTCGTGGTTTTCAACAGAATTGGCTGAACTCACTACAACCTTTTTTTTAAAAAAAGAGAATTAAATCTAAATTTTAATTCTTAGATACAACTTCAAACCTCAGTTTTTTTTTTCTTTCATAGAACATCAGATGTATTTTTTAGGACATTTTATGTGGGTGAATCTACATACCATAATGTTAAAGATATGATGCTCTAAGAAAACAGTCTTCAGAGACACATTATATAAAATAAAAATTTATTAACCTCTTAGTAGTCAACAGCAACAGCAACTAGAAAACAACCCACAAAAAAACATGTACAGGCATACCTTGGGTTACGTTGGACTCGAGGTACGTCGCTTCGTGGTTTTGTCGCCATCTTCCATTTATTTTTATTTATCTATTTCTTTATTTTTAATAAATCTTTATTGTTCAGATTATTAGTTGTTCCTCTTTTTCCCCCCATAACTTCCCTCCAACCGGTTCCCACCACACCCCCTCCCTTAACCCCCCCCCCCGCCACTGTCTTCGTCCATAGGTGTGCAATTTTTGTCCAGTCTCTTTCTGCACCCCACACACTCCCTTCCCCCTGAGAATTGTCTGTCCACTCCCTTTCTATGCCCCTGATTCTATTCTATTCACCATTTTATTCTGTTTGTCAGATTTTTTATTCACTTGATTTTTAGATTAACTTGTTGCTAGATAAGTATTAGTTGTCACTTTGTTGTTCATAATTTTTATCTTTATCTTTTTCTTCTTCCTCTTCCTAAAGAATACCCTTCAGCATTTCATATAATACTAGTTTGGCAGTTATGAACTCCGTTAGCTTTTTCTTATCTGTGAAGCTCTTTATCTGACCTTCAAGTCTAAATGATAGCTTTGCTGGGTAGAGGAATCTTGGTTGTAGGCTCTTGCTATTCATCACTTTGAATATTTCTTGCCACTCCCTTCTGGCCTGCATAGTTTCTGTTGAGAAATCAGCTGACAGTCATATGGGCACTCCCTTGTAGGTAACTAACTGTTTTTCTCTTGCTGCTTTTAAGATTCTGTCTTTGTCTTTGCCCTTGGCATTTTAATTATGATGTGTCTTGGTGTGGTCCTCTTTGGATTCCTTTTGTTTGGGGTTCTCTGCACTTCCTGGACTTGTAAGTCTATTTCTTTCACCAGGTAGGGGAAGTTTTCTGTCATTATTTCTTCAAATAGGTTTTCAATATCTTGCTCTCTCTCTTCTGGCACCCATATAATTCAGATGTTGGTATGCTTGAAGTTGTCCCAGAGGCTCCTTGCACTATCTAAATTTTAATTCTTAGACACAACTTCAAACTTCATATTTTTGTATTCTTTTTTCCTTTTGTTTTTCCAGTTGTGTGTTTTTTGCTTCTTTGTATTTCAAATATTTGACTTGATTCTTGGGATCCTCTAGTCTGCTGTTGGATCTCTGTATATTATTCTTTATTTCAGTCAGTGTACGCTTAATTTCTAATTGGTCCTTTTTCATATCTTTGAGGGTCTCACTATATTTCTTGGAGGTTTCTAGAAGATTCTTGAGTAACGTTATAATCGTGGTTTTGAACTCTATATCCAGTAGTTTCCTTTACTCCATTTCTTACATTTGTGGCCTGTTTCTTTGTCTCCCCATTTTGGCTGCTTCCCTGTGTTGATAGAGAGGCTTTGTGTGCTAGGTGTCCCATAGGGCCCAGTGGCTGAGCCTCCCTAATTACCTGAGGTGGACACTCTTGGTGCACCCCTTTGTGGGCTGTGTGCACAGTCTTGTTGTAGTTAAGCCTTGATTGCTATTGGTATCACTGGGTGGAACTGACTTCCAGGACAATTGGCTGTGAAGACCAGTTGTGTCTACAATGTGAGAACTTCTGTGCTGGAGACACCCTTATGGGGCAGGATTTGCTTCAGTGGGGCTTTGGTGCTCACTGAATCTGCCCAGTTTTTTAGATGGAGAAAGGCCAGGCCATTCATAATGCAAAGGCCTCTGTACACAGCTTGGGTGGGGTTGTAAATTGGGTGGGGCAGGGTCTCAGGGATTCACTAGTGTGGAGCAAACAGCAATGGATGCCAGTCTTCTCTGACTGGGAGTGGTCCCGTGGTCTCTGTCTCATGGCCCTGTGCAGGAACAATGACCACTACAAGCACCTCTGCAATAAAGCTGCCCTCACATTCCGGTCCAATGCCAGACAGTCCAGTTTCTCTCCGTATGAGTCTGCGTCCCCAAATTTTCACCTGGAACTGGAGTTCAGAGCAGTCAGGAGCTTGTATCTCCCTCCTGATTGAAAAAGACAACAGCGCACCCAGCTGCCAGCTCATTTCGTGCACACCTCCATACCTCTGCACTTCCACACCTCTGCACCTCCTATGCGACTCAATGCGCTTTTCTCTTTCCTTCAAGTTGTAGAATTTCCACTCAGCCAGCCTTCCCGTGGTTCTGGATACTATTTGTTTTGTCTTTTAGTTGTAATTTTAATGTTGTTGTGTGCGGCAGCAAATCCATGCTGCCATCTTGGTTGTCCTTCTCATTTATTTATAAAAATAAAAAGTTCCATCATTTTGACATATGTACATATGTGCTTTATGTTTTTTATTATTTATTTACCTTAAGTAAAGGTCAGGAATTGTTATCTTTTTTTTTTTCTCTTTCATTTCATTACTGCTGTGTATGTGCTCCATGTGAGTGACATAGGTGCTTATGTAGGTGGGTTCCAACTTACGGTGAAAATCGCATTATGTAGTGCTGTGGGAATGGATCTATGATGTAACTCGAGGACATACTGTATATGAATATTTATAAGATGGTTAAGAGAAGCAAATAATCTATTTGGCTCCCTATCCCCATGTCCTCGCTACATTCAGTTTTAGCTATTTAGTCCACAAATGTAAATTTGGAATTTAATAGTGTTTCTAAGCCAGGAAATGCTAATGATCTTTAGTTCAATGATACAGCAACGAGGCTGACTAGTCACTTGCTTCTTCTATAACATTGCATCTGAGGTCTCTTCACTTATATCATTTCTCTTGTGCAGAGTTCCACTTTTCTTCAGCCACTAAATTTCTGTCTTCCTTCAATTAATACCTGATGTAGTGCTTCAATGCTTGAATACTAACCATTTATTAATTTGGTCAATCTTATTGTCAACTAAGTGTAATCCTTACAATACAGACCCTGTCATGTGTTCCCACCTCAACACACCATTGGCTACTAAGAATGCTGACTGTACTTTCCTTCCTGGAATGAGTATTCAAACCACTGTTAAACAGAAGGCTTTGACAAGATCCACATTTTTACTTCATTTCAACTCTCCTTGTCAGTCCTCAATGGAATCAGGCCAAGACCATTTCTTGGTATGCTTGTAAAAGAAAATATTCCAAAGGTCAAATTCTTCCTTCTCCCTGGAAAGTTTGTCTCTATGCTTTAAATAAGCCTTTGAGAATGACTAATATCAAGAGAACACTCCAGTGGGAAGACAAACTTTAACCTAGTCAAGTCACATGTCCTAGTCGGGCAAACTACGGCCCGAGGGCCGGATTGGGCCCGTTTGAAATGAATAAAACTAAAAAAAAAAAAAAAAAAAAAAAGACCGTACCCTTTTATGTAATGATGTTTACTTTGAATTTATATTAGTTCACACAAACACTCCATCCATGCTTTTGTTCCGGCCCTCCGGTCCAGTTTAAGAACCCATTGTGGCCCTCGAGTCAAAAAGTTTGCCCACCCCTGTCTAGTCTCATGGCTCATGGAGGCTTTCTAAGAGGTATACATGCATAGATAGTTATAAATGGACCAATTTCCAGAGTCACATCTTAAGAATGTCCTAATGTTGATCTTCCCAAGAATTCATATGTAACAAAGGGAAAATTTCCCTTTCCCCACCTCATAGTTCACAATTGCCCTTCTTCCATTTTACAAAAGATAGACACCATCCCCATATTTCACCATTCTCATATCTTAATGATGTATTGCATTTCCAGTGGAGAAATCTCCAGGAAGCCAAACAAGAGACAAGTCAAAATATTACCCTTTCTGCTTAAAATGTAAATAACTAATAATGAGGTAACAAATTTTATAGTTCAGGTTGTTTTTAATTATTTTCTTTAAAAAAAGTTTTGAGCTTATATATCTGTACATTGAAAAATAAATTTAGATGGCACATTATTATAAGTTTTTGACATATATTAAAATGGCATTTCTATAACACAATTTTATTTTTATAGTTTTCTCAGTGCTTCCAGCTATACAAATGAAAATTGGAAATAGAGATGATGTTTAACTCAGTCTCATGCTAGCAATAAATAATATTCACTGACAAACATACAAATTAGTTGAAAATAAATTCATCTATCTCATGAAGAAATGTGTTTCCAGTAAAGTTTTACTTCAATATTTAATATTACATGTAAAAATATTAAATCCTATCTAATAAAAGAGAAACATGGTAATTAGTGTACAACCGCTACCCTTCCCGTTGGCTAATCAGCGAGATATGCAAATTAACTGCCAGCCAAGATGGCGGCTGGCAGCCAGGCAGCTTGAAGCGAACATGAGGCTTGCTTGCTTCAGTGACGGAGGAAACCAACGTTCCCCACCTGCCTTGCCGGGCTCTGAGCCTGCAGTTTGAAACATTGTAACAAATATAGAAGCTAAACAAAACCTCAGATACCTGCTTTTAGCCAGCCGGGATCTCAGAGCTGGAGTTATACATTGTTTTGATTGTAGAACCCAAACAAACCAGATACCTGCTTTCAGCAGCCGAGGCCTCAGAGCTGGAGCCAGAGCTACTGCTGGCCCAGAATAAAAGAAAAAAAGAAAGAAAAAAAGGAGCAGTTGGGAGCTTCAGCCCTCAGCCCCTCACTCAGACTTGCCAGGCACCCCAGTGGGGACACCCACCCTGAAGGGTGTGTGACCAACTGTAAACAGCCATCATCCCCTCACCCAGGCTGGCCAGGCATCCCAGTGGGGACCCCCACCCTGATCCAGGACACCCTTCAGGGCAAACCAGCCAGCCCCACCCATGCACCAGGCCTCTATCTTATATAGTAAAAGGATAATATGCCACCCAGCACCGGGATCAGCATGACAGGGGGCAGCACCCAAACCCCCTGATCGCCCTGAGGCTCTGTGTGTGACAGGGGGCGGGGCCACAACCTCCCTATCTGCCCTGCTCTGTTCATGACAGGGAAAGGCGCCCCAACCTCCTGATCAGCCCTGCTCAGTGTGTGACAGGGTGCGGTGCCCCAACCCCCCCGCCCCCACGGGCCCTGCTCTGTGTGTGACAGGGTAGAGCCATAACCTCCTCATCGGCCCTGCCCTGATTGTGACAGTGGTGGTGCCCCCACCCCCTGATTGGCCCGGCTCTGTATGTGACAGGGGGCAGTGCCCCAACTCCCCTATTGGCCCTACTCTGTGAGTGACAGGGGGGAGCTCCCCAACCCCCTGATGGCCCCTGCTCTGTGCGTGACAGGGGGGAGCTCCCCAACCCCCTGATCGACCCCGCTCTGTGCATGACAGTGGGGAGCTCCCCAACCCCCCTGATGGGCCCTGCTCTGTGCGTGACAGTGGGGAGTCCCCCAACCCTCTTATCGACCCTGCTCTGTGCATGACAGGGGGGAGCTCTCCAACCCCCTGATCAACCCTGCTCTGTGCATGACAGGGGGCAGTGCCCCAACCCCCTGATTGGCCCTGCTCTGTGCATGACAGGGGGTGGTGCCGCAACCTCCCCATCGACCCTGCCTTGAGTGTGACAGGGGGCGGTGCCCCAACCCCCCAATTGGCCCTACCCTGAGCGTGACTGAGGGTGACATCGCAACCTCCCAATCTGCCCTGCTCTGTGCATGACAGGGGATGGTGTCCCAACTCCCCAATCAGCCCTGCTCTGAGCCCGACCAGGGACTGCACCTAGGGATTGGGCCTGCCCTCTGACACCCCGGAGCAGGCCTAAGCTAGCAGGGCGTTATCTCCCGAGGGGTCCCAGACTGTGAGAGGGCACAGGCCAGGCTGAGGGAACCCCCCTTCCCCCAAGTGCACAAATTTTTGTGCACCGGGCCTCTAGTATATTAGTCTAATGAACTATTTACTACAAATAATAATGATAACTTCATTCAGAGTAAAATATTTTAATCCTTGAAGACTTACTGCTACAGGATGTTTTTTAAAAATCCAATTTATTCAGATATTTTACTTCCATAGAGTATGATATGGTCATCTATAAAAGACTTTCAGGCACAAAATATCTTAACGAAGGATAAAATTTTGTGGAGGAAATGAAATGGAAATACAAGTTCAAGGAGAAAGATGAAAAATATAAAATATACATCTGTTAAAGATAAAATTGTATATATTTTAAATGGATAATGGTGTGTATCATATCAATGTAGCCTTTATATTCTATTTGATACATTTAAAAAGTAGTCTAGCATTTCATTTTTAAATGTAGTATTTATGAATGTTAGTAATTATGGCTTTTGCAACTTTTTAAACTCAATGATTAAAAAAATTTAGGTGTTGTTGGGCTGGTGTGGCTCATGGATTGAGCCATGACCCATGAACCGGATGTCAGGTTTTGTTTCCTGGTCAGGGCACATACCTGGTTTTCGGCTTGATCCTAAGGGGCATGCAGGAGGCGGTCTATTGATGATTCTTTCTCATCATTGATGTTTCTATTTCTCTCTCCCTCTCCCTTCCTCTCTCTGAAATCAATAAAAAAATATTTTTAAAAATTAGTTGTCAATTTATAAATATGTAAGGGGAAACATAATTTTATAAAGTTATGCTAGGAAGTACTGCAATGAATTGAAGAAAATTGATGTCAAACTTTCAAAATTATACATATATATAAATTCAGATCACTATGTTTTTCAATCTACTCAAGTCTGCCCCCAACTTTTACAAAGATGAGTGCTGCAGCCCTAAGTATTTCATCAAATTCCTGGAATTAAACCAAGATATATTCATTAATAGTGTACAGCTAGATAGAATATAGACTGAACAACTCTAGGGAACGATTTTTTTATGGAGTATTATGTGACTATCACCTCGTGGAATTGTGTAATGTGACAACTCTTCCCTACTACAGAAAAAGGAAAAAAAAAAAAAAAAAAAGGTCAGAGCCCAGAGAAATTCAATTAAAACTCTCAAGTTCGGCTACCTGATGCACACTAAAGTGAAGAAGCTGTCCAGTGTACTCCCACAGAGTATAACGTGCATTTTATCCTGTGACTAGCTCATTTTTTGTTCAACAGTAATAAATAATAAATCTGTTAGTCATTGATGAAGTAATTTTTCTTATAACATTCTGTAAGCCCACTCTCTAACTTCTAAGAGACCCATCCGCTCCCTAGGAAATTTAACATTAGTGTCTAAGTTTCCCAAGTGCTCCAATATAGTTGCCTTAAATTTCTTTTAAGTGTACCTGTACATAATAGATATTAAAGATAACAGATGAGTACAACAACAAAAAATCTGTCACAAATGAATATTAATGAGTTAGCATGTCCAATTAGCTATGGTCCTTCATACAGAGCATATGCAGTAATAGCTATAATTCCTAAAGAAATTGAGGAGAGATAAAAAATGCTTAAGACTGGACTAAATAAAGCCTATACTTTGCCTTAAAACATGCATTCCCCAAGGAGGTGATTTAAACCCCAAGGAAGTGAACATGAATTCTTAGAAAATGAAAAAGTTCATGCATTCTAATGGCTTATGGTCCTCCAAAGGGCTACAGGGCTTAAAGAGATATAAAATAACTGTGGCATTAAAATTCCATAGGGTGGGTATGGTAATTAAAATATGCCTATAAAGTTTCTTTAAGGAACAATAATGATAAAAAACTAATAAACTGCTTTACAGCCAGTTGTTGGTACCTCTCCTTCCAAAATAACTAAACACATTATTGGGGAATAAGCATCTGAATTGGAAGTATAAAATAATATGTTTGTTTTTTTGCCTTACCAAAACCTTTGTCACAATCCCATTCCATGGCACTTTGGAGTCAGTAAGTCAATGGATTGTTCTTCTTCCTAAGCAATTGGATTTACAAGGAGCAGCTTTGACAAGTCAGATACAGAGTTTTAAGGTTGTAGCCAAAAGGTTTCAGAGAATTTCCTCTAATAAGTCAAATTTCTTTTTAAAGTAACCACAAAGTCTCATGGTAATAAAGAAAAAAAATACTGTACCTAGGCCTGGGGCTGACTTTTCCAGTTATGGAACAGACGTTACTTAGTAAAGGTAAAGTACAATAATGTTGACTGATAGAGGGTAAGATGCTGTATTCAATACTAGAGAGGCTATTTTTCATTAAAAAAAAAAAAGACTACAGGGTTTGAGGTTTGCTAACAATTCCCTAGTATCCATTCTTCCTTTCTTCTTTTTGTAACACAATCCTCAAATTTTAACTGGACTCATGACCACTAGCTAAAACTAGTTTTGAACGTCTATTGCAGATAGATGTGCACAAGTAAATGGAAATGATGTGTACAACTTCTGAGTAATGTTCTTAAAGACAAGGGGATTGCCCTCCATTTTCTCCTTTCTTCTTACCACTGACTAGAATACAGACAGAGAGGATGGAGCTAAAGGAGAAATCTTAAACTATGAAATGTATTTAGGATACATTTGAGGATGACAGAGGAGCATACATAGCACAGTGGGGCAATCACACTTAGCTCTGTACTGTTTATATTCAGATCAGTATATAAACTTCCATCTTGCTTAAAGTTGTGAAATTTTGGTACTTGTTATAGCATCTGAACTTGGATGCTAATTAATATAAAATCCTATCCAGATTTAAATATTTTAAGCATTACTTATTAATTATGGAGACTTGGACCTATTATTTAATCTCCATAAAACTTGGAGTTATTTTCTCTATAATGGAAGTGATAATACTAGCTCAGTAGAATATTTAGAGGACTAAAAGAGATAATCTATATAAGGTACCTCACACAATATCAGGAATGTATAAAAAGTTTTTATCCTTTTCTTATTTACCCTTGACTAGGCACTCAGTCTAAAATCCAGATTTAGTTTTAAATTTTGCAGTAATTCCCAAGCTAATACATATTCCAGGTTTAGAGACCCATTTATATCCCAGTCCTCCAAAGGCCTGGAGTTTTATTTCCAACTAATTTAATTGTGTTCATAGGCCTTTTATTTTTCCACTGTCCAGGACTTCTCACTTTTGCCTATGACTAAACCCATCCTTTATTTTGTGGCCCATGTCTATGGGTCAGACAGTCATCTAGATATTAGGCAACTTTAGTCTGGTCTTTCCTAAGACACACCCCCCACCACACACACATAATACATACAACACACAGTGGACTAGGTCAGTCCAATTATTACCTCTAATTTCAAATGAAAATGAAATGAATTATAATTCAATTTTGCAATTTAATTAACAATAAACTCTGCATTTAAAATTATCAATGAAGGACTAATTTTCTGATCTATAGGACATTGGGACATATACAAATTTCAGAACTCTTCGTATACAATAAAAATAAATGGCTTCCATCAAATGTGGAAAAGGAGACCTTGTTATCTTTGTTTGAAAGCAAAAATGGAGTTTAAGACCTGAATTGAATCTACACTAATAAAAGAGAAACATGTAAATTAACCATCACTCCAACACTCTGCTACACCCACAAGCCATGCCCACTAGCCAACCAGGAATGAGTATGCAAATTAAACCAACTAAGATGGTGGCGGCTATGGAGCTGGAGCGAGCAGGAGGCTTGAGTTGCTCCCGGTGATGGAGGAAGCCAAGCTTTCTGCCTGCCCTGGCCGGCCCTGGGCTCAGCTCAAGGCTACAAAGTTTCAATTATAGAAGATAAATAAATAACAGATATTTGCTTCCAGCCGGCCATGGCCTTCACTCAGGGAGTGCCTGGGAGCCTGGGTCACTGGGGGGAGTGGTCAGCCTGAGAACTGCCCTCAGCCACTCACCCAGGCTGGCCAGGCAGCCCAATAGAGACCTCCACCGTGAAGGGTGTGTGGCAATCCTGAAAACAGCCCTCAGCCCCTCACCCAGGCTGGTCAGGCACTCCAGTGGGGACCCCATCTTGAAGGGTCTGTGGCCAGCCTGAAAACAGCCCTCAGCCCCTCACCCAGGCTGGTCAGGCACTCCAGTGGGGACCCCACCCTGAAGGGGGTGTGGCCAGCCTACAAATAGCCATCAGCCCCTCACTCAGGCTTGCCTGGCACCCCAGTGGGGACCACCCCCTTGAAAGGGATGTGGACAGCCTGAAAATGGCCCTCAGCCCCTCACTCATGCTGGCCAGGCACCCCAGTGGGACCCCCACCCTGATCCGGGACACCCTTCAGGGAAAACCAGCTGGCCCCCACCCGCGCACAGGCCTCTATCCTATATAATAAAAGAGTAATATGCAAATTGACCCTAACAGCAGAATGACTGGGAATGACTGGTCACTATGACACACACTGACCACCTGGGGGCAGACGTTCAATGCAGGAGCTGCCCCCTGGTGGTCAGTGTGCTCCCATAGGGGGAGCTCTGCTCAGCCACAAGCTAGGCTGATGGCTGCCAGTACAGCGGTGGTGGTGGGAGCCTCTCCCACCTCCTCAGCAGTGCTAAGGATGTCCAACTGCAGCTTAGGCATGCTCCCTGTTGGCAAGTGGACATCCCCTAAGGGCTCCTGGGCTTCCAGGGGGATGTCTGACTGCCAGCTTAGGCCTGATCCCTCGGGAGTGGGCCTAAGCCATCAGCTGGACATCCCCCAAGGGGTCCCAGACTGTGAGAGGGCACAGGCCAGGCTGAGGGACACCCTGTTCCCCCTAGTGCACAAATTTTTGTGCACCAGGACTCTAGTATGGTTATAATTCTACAGGAATTGCACTCCTACTATTAAAGTGGCACTTTTTTCAGGCTTGAGATAATCTTTGAGTATGCATCTATGTCACCTCTCAAAAAAATGTTGGTAATCAAGTTATTATAAAAAACGCTCCAATTCATGTTAAACATTCATAGCATTTGTTCCACTCTCTATACAGAAGGCTGAACTGACAGATGTTTAGTATAATCAAGTATATTTTATTTTAATTTATTTTTCAAACCATTTATAAGAATTAAATCTGTGCCTGTCATGTTCTGCATTATTTTTTGCACTTGTTTTATTTTCAGTAACAAAGCCACCTGCTATAGTAAATAAAACTGTTTGAATAATAAACTGTTTGTTGTATTTATATCATTTCAGAAGAATAGAGCTTTTGGAGATAAAATTCATTCCTGCAAAACCCAAGCCAGATATTATACAGAAAAAGATTAAGTACTATTGAAAGGCTTTCTGTGTTTCATCATTTTTTCATGGAGACTCTGCTAGAGTACCATTTGTCCTGTAATTGTAAATCTACACAACATAGAAACACACCAATAAAAGGCAAATCTATTCAAGGTGCTAGCTGACATTATCAATGTAAAACATTCTGTGTCAAGAATTAGTTTCCTCAAAGAAGTATTGGTATAGAAAAATTCAAAGCAACATTACTGATTCTCAAAACAATAGAATTCCTATTAGGGAAGTTGAAGTAGCTTCCACGGGTGGCTTTATTATTCATATCAATAGTAAGAAACATTGAAGCCACTCATAAGTACAGTTCAAGGTGTACTTATGGAGATTCTACAGTCTATTCCTCTCTCTCTCTCTCTCTCTCTCTCTCTCTCTCTCTCTCTCTCACACACACACACACACACACAGACACAACACCAAAATGCTATTTTGAAAATAGTAAGAAATAACAGTCATTTTAATTATTGTAATTTTTAAAGGTAATAAAAAAATTTTAATCAAAAAATTCAAAAATTATTGAATTTATGACAGTTATCATATTGGTGAGTGCTATGGATGGAATTTTGACACCCCTAAACTACAATACTTTCAGAATCTGACCTTATTGAAGATAGGGTCTTTACAGAAGTAATCAAGTTTAAATGAGGTCATTAGGGTGGGACTTATTTCAATATGACTGGTATCTTTATTAAAAAAAAAGAGAAATTTAAACACCAAGACATATATTAAAGGGAAAGTCATATGAAGAGACACAGAGAGAAGATAGCAACCTATGAGCCAAGGAGAAAGGGCTGAAATAGTTCTTTCCCTCAAAGCTGTCAGAAAGAATAAAATCTGTAGACACCTTGATTTTGGAGTTCTAGCCTTCATAACTGTGATAGAACACATTTCTGCTATAGTTTAAGCCAGCTAGTCTGTGGCACTTTGTTACAACAGCCTCACAAGTTGACTATTACAGTGGTTAAAACAATTGGAGTGTGTGTGTGTGTGTGTGTGTGTGTGTGTGTGTGTGTGTGTATAATTAAGCAGTGACATACAAATCAAACATCTTCTTTCAAGCTCAGTAGTCATTTTCTGTCACTGGAGATTATTAAATAGGTTTTCAACCTCAAAAAAAGTCCTGTAGAAAGTTACCATAGTGGGGCGAGATTAAAAATGGTAGCAGAGTAAGAGGATGCTACACAGACACTCTCACAGAACCAAACTATAATTACAGTTAAAATACAAAAAATAAATCCCGAATTACCACCTGAAGACTAGCTGAATGGAACCTTAATAATCAAGGGCAGAAAGTGGAAGCTGCATAGAGACTGGTAGGAAGAGAGGAGGCACAAAAAGGGCTGGATGAGCTCCCACAGACAGTAACTGAGGTTCTGGAGACATATCTCAGCTGTTGGGGGGTTGCCACTGAGAACTCTGGGATCTAAAACCCAAGCTAGGCCCCCCTTGTGGAGAGCAACAGACTTAAGAAAGGTGCCCATAAAACATCTGGCTGTGAAAAGCAGCAGGGTTGCTGTCTGTCAGGGAGATATGGCTGGAAATGCAGGCACTCTTTTAAAGGGCCAACACATAAAATTCCATGTGCAGCCACTCACCTTGTGCTCCAGCAGAATACAGGCAGAGTGGACTGGAACTGTGTGAATAGAAGCTTGAGTTTGGGGCTTTTGTTAAGCGCTCAGAAGGTAGACACACAGTTTCCTGTGCTGAGTCATTCCCTCATGTTGGGGAAGTCATCTTTCCCAGGCAGACCTTTTCTTTTTTTTTTTTTTTTTTTTTTTTGAAGTTTGAGAACCACTGCTTTATTTTCTTTTTTTTTAATTAAATCTTTATTGTTCAGATTATTACATTTGTTCCTCTTTCCCCCCCCCCCATAACTCCCCTCCTCCCAGTTCCCGCCCCACCCTCCGCCCTCACTCCCCACCCACTGTCCTCATCCATAGGTGCACGATTTTTGTCCAATCTCTTCCCGCATCTCCCACACCCCTTTCCCCCCCAAGAATAGTCAGTCCATTCCCTTTCTATGTCCCTGATTCTATTATAATCAACAGTTCATTCTGTTCATCAGATTATTTATTCACTTGATTCTTAGATTCACTTGTTGATAGATGCATATTTGTTGTTCATAATTTGTATCTTTACCTTTTTCTTCTTCTTCCTCTTCTTAAAGGATACCTTTCAGCATTTCATATAATCCTGGTTTGGTGGTGATGAACTCCTTTAGCTTTTCCTTATCTGTGAAGCTCTTTATCTGACCTTCAATTCTGAATGATAGCTTTGCTGGATAAAGTAATCTTGGTTGTAGGTTCTTGGTATTCATCACTTTGAATATTTCTTGCCACTCCCTTCTGGCCTGCAAAGTTTCTGTTGAGAAATCAGCTGACAGTCATATGGGTATTCCCTTGTAGGTAACTGAGTTTCTTTCTCTTGCTGTTTTTAAGATTCTCTCTTTATCTTTTGCTCTTGGCATTTTAATTATGATGTGTCTTGGTGTGGTCCTCTTTGGGTTCCTTTTGTTTGGGGTTCTCCGTGCTTCTTGGACCTGTAAGTCCATTTCTTTCACCAGGTGGGGGAAGTTTTCTGTCATTATTTCTTCAAATAGGTTTTCAATATCTTGCTCTCTCTCATCTTCTGGCACCCCTATAATTCTGATGTTGGTACGCTTGAAGCTGTCCCAGAGGCTCCTTACACTATCCTCGCATTTTTGGATTCTTTTTTCATTTTGCTTTTCCAGTTGGGTGTTTTTTGCTTCCTCGCATTTCAAATCATTGACTTGATTCTTGAGCTCCTCTGGTCTGCTGTCGGGAGTCTGTATAATATTCATTATTTCAGTCCGTGTATGCTTAATTTCTAGTTGGTTCCCCAATATAACATCGAGGGTCTCATTAGTTTTGTTGTAGATCTCATTAAGTTTATCGGCGGCTTCTAAACAGTTCTTGAGAGACCTTAAAAGTGTGGTTCTGAACTCTATATCTTCCATTGACAATTTTGTCCTGTTTCTTTGTCTCCGCATTTTGTTATGCTTCCTTGGTGCACCCCCTAGTGGTCTTTGTTCGCAGTCTTATAGTTAAACCTTGATTGTTGTAGCTAATACCAGGGAGGGTTTGACCTCCAGGCCAAGTGGCTATGAGAATCAGCTGTGTCAGCAGTGAGAGAACTTCTGTCCTCTAGGGAGGTGCTAATCTAGCCTTTGCCTGAGGCTATCCGGCAAATGCCTCTGTGCAGGGCTTGGGCAGGGCGGGTCGCACAGGATCAACAGGGTGGGCCAGAGAGAGCAGTTATGGCGGCTCTCAGTCCTGTCCCCAGGGGCTCTGCCTCTCTGAGTCCCAGCACCCGCTGCAAAGCTGAGAGAGAAAGCTGCACTCGCTCTGACCGAAGCCAGACAGTCCTGCTTCTCCCGTTTGAGTCTGGGTCCCTAAAGACTCGCCTGTATCTGGAGCTCAGAGTCTGCGACTCCCTCCCGATTGAAAATGCCAACCTCGCCCTCCCTCCGCCGCCAGCCCGCTCCGCGCGCACTCCGCACCTCAGAATTTGACTTCAGCACTGCGCCTCCTCTGAGTGTCCGTATGCGTTTCTCCTTCCTCCTAGTTGTAGGACTTCCACTCAGCCAGCGTTCCTGTGGTTCTGGGTGATGTCCGTTCCGTCTTTTAGTTTCACTTTTGAAATAGTTGTTCAAAGCAGCAAACTCCGGCGTTAACCTATGCCGCCATCTTGGTTCTCCAGACCTTTTCAATCCAGGTGGTTTTGCCTGGGGGAAAGACAGTTGACCCCCCCCCCCATTGGAAAACACATTGCCCCACAGTGTGGAGTTTCTGAGGCCCATTAAGACACTGAGAATAACAATTAGCTTCTAGGCAGAAGCAATTGCCCAACCTTGTTGGAAAACCTCTTGCCACACCTGTGGACCATTGTCTGAGGGCTACTCAAGATTGAATGCAATCAGTCTGCAGGCAAAGGTGGGTCTCTGAAGGCTTTGAGTTTTGGAATGACCTAATTAGTAAGAAACGGCATTGGACACTGTCCTGCACTAGAGATTGTGAGGAGTAGTAGATATACCTAATATAGTGATGGTGAACCTTTTGAGCTTGGTGTGTCAGCATTTTGAAAAACCCTAACAATTCTGGTGTCGTGTCACATATAGAAATATTTTAATATTTGCAACCATAGTAATACAAAGACTTATATTTTTGATATTTATTTTATATATTTAAATGCCATTTAACAAAGAAAAATCAACCAAAAAAATGAGTTTGCACATCACCTCTGACACCCGTGTCATAGGTTTGCCATCACTGACCTAATACACAGTCCAAAAACCAAACATCCAAAATGAGGAGACAAAAAACAACCATCCAAATGAAAGAACAAGAGAATTCTCCAGAATAAGAGATAAATGAAATGCATATAAAAACTTATCTGATATAGAGTTCATAATAATGATGGTGAAGATTCTCAACAACATGAGAAAATATATAGTAACTATGAAAAAATAATAGTCAGAAATAAAGAATAACATAGCACAAATAAAGACCACATTGGAAGGAATACACAGCATATTAGCAGAAGCTGAGGAATTAATGAATTAGGTGACAGTGTAGAAAAAAATCACTCAATCAGAGAACCAAAATAAAAATAAATTAAAAAACAGGAGGACAGATTAAGGGAGCTGTGGGACAACATGTAATGTAACAATATTCACATAGAAGGTATGCCAGAAGAGGCAGAAAAGGAGAAAGGGATAGATAATGTGTTTGAGGAAATAATGCCAGAACACTTCCCTAACTTGGTGAAGGAAAAAGTCAAACAAACTCAGAAGACACAAAGAGTTCCAAGCAAGAAGAACCCAAATAAGCCCATGCCCATGTTGTGCCCAGATTTCAAAGTTCCCAAGACCCCCAGGGAGCCAGTCAGTCCGATGCAAAAGCAAAGAGTCCTTTATTATGCAAGCCGGCCTGTGCTCCCCGTTCTCCAGACCCACCGACACAGCGGAAAGTCCAGTGGCCGAGAGAGCGAGGCCTGATGGGACAGGGGGTTTTAAAGGGGGGTGGAGTGAGGGCAGGAGAGGGCACTGTGGGCCCTGCCGATTGGCCAGGCGCGAGTCGGTACAGGATGTGGTCATAGTGATGGCGTGCACTTCCCTTGATCACCATTGGTTAATTCAGAGAAATCCTGGGTGTGGCTAGCAGCGGCTTCTTCCCGTGAGGAAGCACATGGCCCCATCCCAAAATGGAGGACCCAAGGCAAGATGGAGGGTGCACATGGTTCTGTCCCAAGATGGAGAACCCAAGGAAAGATGGAGGGCGCAGTCTTTGTCCGGCTCCTGCTGCTGCCGCTCGAACTCGCCACAAGGCAGGATGGCCCCCACACACAGCACCCGCAGTTGGCCTGCGGGCAGACTGGGACTCCAGCGCGTCTGGGCGGCACAGGCCCAGCAAACGGGGTGCGGCCGGTGGAGCGGCCCAGCTCTGGAGGAGCGGCATCCGCTCGGAGCAGGCCCGGCCCATGGGGCCGGAGCACTGCAGCATGGCAGCCTCCCTGAGCCAGGGCACGCGCCCCATTCCACTGCCGCCGCTGCTGCACTGGGCCCGGTCCGGGGGGGGGGCAGCCCACGCTGGGCTCCCGCTGTGGGCCGGGGAGCCAATGCCCCCCACATGGGGCCCAGCGGTCGGCCCACGCAGGCCCCGGTCCCCCCGACCGGGCCCCGAGGGCCGCACGGACCGTCGGCCTCAGCGCGGGCAAGCGGGGAGCCGACCACGGGGGAAGGGAGGAAAGAGCGAGGCGGTGAGGCCTTCCGCTCCCATGACCTCCCCCGTGGTCGGTCGCCGCCAGGCCCCCACCCCTCGGCCCGCCGCCGGCCACCAAGCAGCCGGTCCGGAGACTCGGACCACTCCGGGTCGGCCAGGCCCTATGGCGGGCGCGGAGGGATCCCAGCGGCCAGACTCCTCCCCCCGCACCGCCAGGAGAGGCGGGCGGTGTGCCTTTCACCCAGACACATCATAATTAAAATACAAAATTTAAAGACAAAAAGAGAATCTTCAAGTCATCCAGAGAAAAGCAAACTGTTACTTACAAAGGATCTCCTATAAGGCTGACACCTATTTCTCATCAGAAAGTCTAAAGGCCAGAAGGGAATGGCATGAAATACTCAAGGTAATGGAAAGCAAGGATCTAAAACCAAGATTACCATATCCAGCAAGGCTGTCAAATTACATGGTGAAATAAAGAATTTCACAGACAAAAAATGGCTAAAGGAGTTCATCAACACCAAACCAGCATTACAAGAAATGCTAAAGGGATTGCTGTAATGAGAAGAAATAGAGAGAGAAACCTAGGCATAAAGAATTAAAATATCAATAAGTAAGTACCTATCAATAATAACCTTAAATGTAAATGGATTAAATGTTCCAATCCAAAAACATAGGGTAGCTCTATGGATACAAAAACATGTTGTGGCACAAGAGACCCAGTTCAGAAAAAAAAGAATCACACAGGATGAAAGTGAAGGGATATAAAGAAATTTACCATGCAAATGGAAAAGAAAAAAAAAAAAAGCTGGGGTAGCAATACTCATATCTGATAAAATGGACTTCAAAATGAAGGCAATCACAAAAGACAAAAAAGTCACTTTGTAATACAAAAGGGATTGATCCAGCAAGAGTATATAACACTGGTAAACATATATGCAACCAATATAGGAGCATCTAAGTATTTAAAACTAACAAACAAACTTCTAGAGGACTTTAAGGGACAGGTGGACAACAATACTGTCATAGTAGAGGACTGTAATAGTCCACTGACTTCATTGGATAGATCATCCAGAAAAAAATTAACAAGGAAACAGTGACTCTAAGGGGCACACTGGATCAGTTGGATATAGTTGACATTTACAGAATATTTCCCTCAAAGTTTCATAATTCACATGCTTCTCAAGTGCACATGGATTACTCATAAAGATAGACCACATATTAAGACATATAACAAGTCCCTACAAAATCAAGAAGGTTAAAATCATATCAAGCATCTTCTCAGAACACAGTGGAATGAAATTAGAAATCAACTACAGTAAAACACTAAAAATCATTAAGACATCTGGAGAATAAATAGCATGTTATTAAACAATGAATGGGTTACCAATGAGATTAAGGAAAAATTAAAAAAAAAAACTTTCTGGAAGCAAATGAAAATGAACACACAAAAACCAAAAATTTCTGGGACACTAGCACTATAGGCCTATCTAAAAACAAACAAAGAAAGAAACAAAAAACAAGAAAAAAATTAATGATTTAACCCTACAACTTAAAGAATTATAAAAAGAACAACAAGAAAATCCAATAGTAAGTAGAAGGAAGGAAATAATAAAGATTAGAATAGAAATAAATGACATAGAGACTAAAAAACAATACAAAAGATCAATGAAACCAAGAGCTGGTTCTTTGAAAGGATAAACAAGATAGATGAAACTTTTGCCAGATTTCTCAAGAAACAAAGAGTGAGGAACCAAAAAAATAAAATCAGAAATGAAGGCAGATAAATAACCACTCTCACCACAAATATACAAAGGATTCTAAGAAAATACTATGACCAATTTTATTCCAACCAGCTGGATAATATAGATGAAACGGACAAATTCCTAGAAAAATACAATCTTCCAAAACTCAATCAGAAATAATCAGAAAACTTGAATAGGCAAATAACAACTGATGAAATAGAAGCAATAACAAAAAAATATTCCAGCAAACAAAAGCCCAGGTATGATGGCTTCATAGGGAAGTTTCATAAGACATTCAAAGAAGAAATAACACCTATACTCCTCAAACTATTCAAAAAATTCCAAGAGGAAGGGACACTTCCAAGCTCTTCCAGCATTACCCTAATTCCAAAATGAGACAAAGAAAGAGATTTACAGGTCAATATCCCTGATAAACATAGAAGCTATAATCCTCAACAAAATATTAGCCAATCAGATCTAGCAATATATTAAAAGGATCATATAACATGATCAAGTGGGGTTTATTCCAGGGATTCAAGGGTGATACAATATTTGCATATCTATAAACGTGACATATCATATAAACAAATTGAAAAACAAAAATCACATGACCATATGAATACACACAGAAAACGCATTCAATAAAATTCAAAACCTATTTTTGATAAAAACTCTCAACAAAGTGGGGATAAAGGTATCATATCTTAACATAATAAAGTCCATATATGGCAAATATACAGTGAACTTCATAGTCAATAAGTAAAAACTAAAACCATTTCCCCTACCATCAGAAACAAGATAGGGATGTCCACTTTAACCACTCTTTTTCAACATAGTACTGGAAGTCCTAGCCACAGTGATCAGACAAGAAGAAGAAATAAAGAAATAAACGGCATCCAAATTGGAAAGGAGGAAGTAAAACTCTCATTATTCACAGATGACATGATATTATACATAGAAAACCCTAAAGACTCCACCAAAAACTATTTAATAAATGAATTTGGTTATATAGCAGGATAAAAAATTACTCCCCAAAAAATCTATGGCTTTTTTTATTCACCAATAATGAATTCTCAGACACAGGAACTAAACAATCCCATTTACTATTGCAACAACAACAAAAAACTTAAGATATGTAGGGAAAAACTTAACCAAGAAAGTAAAAGACATATACTTGGAAAACTACAGGGCATTGAAAAAGTGATAGAGGAATATGTAAACAAGTGGAAGAATATATAATGTTCATAGACTGGTAGAGTTAACATAATTAAAATATCATACTACTGAAGGCAATCTACAGATTCCATGAAATCCCCATTAAAATACCAACAGCGTATTTAATGGATCTAGAACAAATACTCCAAAAATTTATATGGAAACAAAAAGACCCCAAATAGCTGCAGTAATATTGAGCAAGAAGAACAAGTTTCAGGAATCAGAATATAAGGTATCAAGTAATACTGCAAAGCCACTGTAATCAAAACAGCCTGGTAATGGCACAAGAACACACTTATAGATCAACTAGAGGCCCGGTGCATGAAATTCATATGGGGGAGGGGCTTCCTCAGCCTGACCTGCACCCTCTCCAATCTGGGACCCCTTGGGGGATGTCCAACTGCCAGTTTTGGGCCTAAACCAGCAGTCGGACATACCTCTCTCAATCTGGGATCCCTGGCTCCTAACAGCTCAGCTGCCTGCCTTCCTGATTGCCCCTACCTAGCCCCCCCTGCTAGCCTGATCACCCCTAACTGGCCTCCCTGCTGGCCTGGTCATCCCTAACTTCCTCTGCCTTGGCCCCCAGTCTGGCCTCCTTCTGAGGGAGGTGACCTGGTGGATCAGGTGAAGGCACCACCCACATTACCCTGCTGCTGCTGCCACTGCCAGCCACCCACAGCTGCCTGAGCCTCAGCCCTCACAGCCACTGCAGCTTTCTCTGGAAGGACATCCAGAAGATGTCCACTCTAATTAGCATATTAACTTTAATTAGGATAGATTTGGGGACCATTACAACCACATAGAACTTGAAAACACATGGCCCTGGCCAGTTTGGCTTAATGGAGAGAGCATTGGCCTGTGGACTGAAGGGTCCCAGGTTTGATTCTAGTCAGGGGCACATGCCTGGGTTGTGGGCTTGATCCCCAGTAGGAGGCCTATAGGAGGCAGCTGATCAATGATTCTTATAATTGATGTTTTTATCTCTCTCTCCCTCTTCCTTTCTCACTGAAATCAATAAAAAAATCCTATCTAATAAAAGAGTAATATGCAAATCAACCATCACTCCATCACGCCATCACAAAGATAGTGGCAGCCACGGAGCTGGAATGAGCAGGAGGCTTGGGTTGCCCCTGGTGATGGAGGAAGCCAAGCTTCCCACCTGCCCTGGCCAGCACTGGGCTCTGCTCAAGCTGGTGGTGGCCTCCGCTCAAGGAGGAGCTGGGAGCCTGGGTTGCCCTTGGCAACCCAGGCTTCCAGCCGATGTGGGCTCTGCTCAAGGCTATAAAGTTTCAATTAAAGAAGATAAATAAATCCCAGATACCTGCTAAAAAAAAAATGAGAGGCTGGGAGCTTGGGTCACCAGGGGGCATTGTCAGCCTGAAAACAGCCCTCAGCCCCTCACCCAGGCTGGCCAGGCACCCCAGTGGGACCCCCCCAGACTGAAGGGGCTGTGGCCAGCCTGCAAACAGCCATCAGCCCCACACCCAGGCTAGCCACATCCCCATGGGGTTAGGGTCCCCTCTGGGGTGCTTGGCCAGCCTGAAAACAGCCATCAGCCCCTCACCCAGGCTGGCCAGGCACATCAATGGGGACCCCCACCCTGAAGGGGCTGTGGCAAGCCTGAAAACAGCCCTCAGCCTCTCACCCAAGCTGGCCAGGCACCCCAGAGGTGACCTCCTCCCTGAAGGGCGTGTGGCCAGCCTGAAAACAGCCCTCAGCCCCTCACTTAGGGACCACCCCCCCCCCCCGAGTGCACAAATTTTTGTTCGCCAGGCCTCTAGTCTATATATAAAAAGAAAATACATACTCTTCACTTTGGGCTTTGTCATTTCACAATATCCTTGGTGCAGTATTTTAACTTCCCTCAACTTTCCTTTACCCACCCTTAAAATGCAATCTATTTTGGGAAAGATGATCAGGAAAGTGATTCTAGTGGGTAGAGTTATTTTTGGAGGGGATGGGTTCATGATAATATTTTAAAATTGAGCATAGTGATGGTTGTACCACTCTGAATTTACTTTAAAAACCAGTTCATTGTACACTTTAGGTGACATGTACAGCATATGAATTATATCTCAACAAAGCTGTATTTTTATTTCTTTTTAAATAGATACCAATCTTATAATCAATTGCAGATGCTTTCAGAGGCCCCCCAGGATTTGCTTACCGTGTCCCAAACCACAGCTGCGACTCCCAGTTGCCTCCAGTCCTGGTGGATCTAGATGGTGTGGTTTGCAAAGGAGAAAGTGACAAGAGGCTTGTGGAATTTCTTCAACCCCATTCCTGTGGTCTCCTCATAGGGCACCAGGGCCATTTCCACCGTGCCAGCTCTCTGCTTCCTTTAACCTGTTGGGCAAAAGAATCCTGCATGCTCTGGCCAGAAAGTGCATTCTCTCTTAGATGGCCTGAATGCTTTTTTTAAGCTCGTTTTATGGATTCAAAAGAATAAACAAAGATGTAGAAAGCTTTTGTCGAATTCCTTTTACATGGTTCTTCCAGTCTCATGGGAAATGAGATGTGGCTCTGAATTCATCCCAAAGGGTGTCATTGGGCAAAAGCACCCAGAACAGCACAACTCCTGCACGATGCCCTACACACTTCATTGTCAGGACTCAGGGGGGGCTTGACGGTGAGCGAGGCAGCAGTGCCAGCACAGGAACTGGGAGAATGTAGTGCTTTCTATACTGCCCAGGCCTGTGTGGACTGCAACTGCACCTGCCGAGGTTGGCAGGGTCTTTCTGCTGTTTTGTTTTGGTTTGGCCTCCACCCCGTCAGCCACAAGCCCATGCCTGCACTGAGACTGTGAATAGTTCGATGGCCCTACTTTTTGGTGGACAGTGGATGCACTCCCACCTTCCAGAGACTGGCAGCTAGACACTGGCAGCTTCTGAGTTGCTCGCAGGGAAAGCGTGGCCCTACGTCCAGAACAGACTCAGGTGTCCCCGGCTACTAGGCTTCCCCAGGCTAGGGACCTCCAGCAATTTGAAGGCTGGCCACGACCCCAGTTGTGTGGGGATCACTTCTGGGGCACTGGCTGGCCTGGGCTAGGGGCCACCCACAGTTTGAAGGCTGGCCACGCCCTCAATCATGGCAGGGGTCCCGTCTAGGATGCTGGCCAGCCTGAGCTAGGCACCGCCTGTGGTTTGAAGGCCAGTCACATCCCCGTTCCAGCAGGGGGTCCCCTCATGGTGATCATTTGTCCTGCTCCCTCAGCTCCCTAGCCTGCTGTTTGGTGGTCCGCCTGGGTGCTTTGATCCTTATGGCCCCTGGCTTTTTATATATTAGGATGGAACAGAACAGAGACCCAAGAAATTGATCCAAAGGAGGCAAGAGCATATAGTGGAGTCAAGACAGTCTCTTCAATAAATGGTGTTGTGAAAATTGGATAGATTCATGCAAAAAAAATGAAGCTAGACCACGAACTTACACCATACACAAGAATAAACCCAAAGGCAACATAATCTCAGACATGTCTCATAGCAATCTGTTTGTGGATACATCTCCTAGGGCAAAGGAAACTAAGGAGAAAATAAACAAATGGGACTACATCAAAATAAAAGTTTCTTCTCAACAAAATAGATTATCAACAAAATGAAAAAGGAGCCCACTGTATGGGACAACGTATTTGACAATGATACATCTGATAAAGCGTTAAAATCAAAATATATAAGGAACACATACATCTTAACAGAAGGAAGACAAACAATCCAATTAAAAAATGGGCAAAGCACCTAAATAGACACTTCTCTAGACACTTCTCCAAATTGGACATACAGATGGCCAAGAGACATATGAAAAAATGTTTAAAGTCACTGATAATCAGAATGATACAATAGCCTAAGTGCCCATCAGTAGATGAATAGATAAAAAAAAAAACTGTGGTACATTTGTACCATAGAATAATATGCATCAATAGATAAAGAAGTATCTCTTACCCTTTGAGACAGGGGGTCCTGGAGAGTATCATGCTAAGTGAAGTAAGTCAGTCAGAGAAAAATAAGTATCACATGATCTCATTCATATGTGGAATCTAACTAACATAATAAACTGATGAATGGAGTGGATTCAGAGACATGGAAGCATGGAACAGAGTGTGGAATCTTGGAGGGAAAGCAGGGGAGAGTGAATGGGAGGGAGTTGGTCAACCAAAGAATTTGTATGCATATATGAATAGCTCATGGATACAGACAATAGGGTAGTGAAGGCCTGGGGTAAGGGGTGGGTGTGGGCTAGAAGCAGTCAATGAGGGGAAAAAGGGAACATTTGTAATTCTTTCAACAATAAAGATTTTTTAAAAAAGAAATAAAGCTACCATGGGAAGAGGGGGATATGGGGTAATATAGGTCAAAAGCTTATATTATAATTATAAGGAAAATATGTTCTTAAAATCTAATATAGCACTGTGACTATAACTAATAGGATGGTATTGTGCACTTGAAAAATTCTAGAGTAGACCTTAAGAATTATCATCCCTGCCACCACACACAATCTATTATGTGAGGTAATAGATTTGTTAATTATTTTTATCCTGGTAATAATTCCACAATTGACATTTATGAAAATCATCACATTATACACTTTAGACATATACAACTATATTTGTCAATCATCCCTCAATAAAGCTTAAAACGTATTATTTTTAAAGAAATTTATCATGAACCTGTCATCTCTTAATTAATCTATAACGCTCTTGAACCTAGTTATCATTCCCCTTGCTCTCCTTTTGTGCTAATGAATCACAGAAGTTTATTACCATAATTTTAAAATAAAGATTTCCAAAAGAATATTAAATTTAAAAAGATGTCCTTCTGCTCTGCTATTTTGAGGAAAACAGAATTTTGCCTATCCAACATCTATAAGATTCAAGATTTTGTTCATCTCTTTCTTTTTGTTCATCTTTTTTTCTTTTTAAGTCGTGATTTTAGTTTTTAATCTATACAAACATTGAAGTCCTTCTCTATACATGATTATTCTTGTTTATTGTTCCAACTCTATTGTGGATTTGGTTTTATTACATTTTACTTTTAGAAGAACGCTTCTTTTTTATATTTTATTGATTTTTTACAGAGAGGAAGGGAGAGAGATAGAGAGTTAGAAACATCGATGAAAGAGAAACATCGATCAGCTGCCTCCTGCACACCTACTACTGGGGATGTGCCCGCAACCAAGGTACATGCCCTTGACCAGAATCGAACCTGAGACCCTTCAGTCCGCAGGCTGACGCTCTATCCACTGAGCCAAACCGGTTTTGGCAAGAAGAACGCTTCTGTTTGGAGTACCATTGTATTTTATCGTGCTTTGAGTAAAAGCATGGACTTAAACCTTTGATCATCTTGCATTCTCCAAAATAACCTCATGTGATTTTTACTTTTCCTCTTGGCTTTACTTACTTCCTTTCTGTTGCAGTGTCTCTGTACTCGCCTCATCTTCTCCACATCTATATCATAAGTGACAGGTACTTAATGAACGTTTCCTTTCACAGGTATTATCACTAAATGAAACATTTGCTTTTACTGTGATTAATGCTCTTTCTCTTCAGATAATAGATATTTGGAAAATTCCCATGGTGATTGTTGTCAAAGACAAACAGAACTGGACATTAGTTAAAACAGTGAAAATGGGCTTTATTCAATAGTATTTATAGTGTGGAAAGAGTTGAGCTCCATTCAGATTTGTGCAGAGTTGACTGGACATTTAAAGGGGAGAATTAAAGAGTAGGAAGGGAGAGACCCAGAAGTTCAAGTGAAAAATTGCAAAGGGTTGGTCCATGTAAATGTAACTTGATCAGCTGTGTCTGCTAGCTGGCAATGGAAGTTTGGATTCTATCCTTCTCATACGCTGGAATACAGAGGCTCTATCCTTCCTGATTATAGTATTTCAAAGGATTGCTTTTCAGGTCCTTGAGAATGACACTCCTGAGTTGTAGGAATTCACATACCTCTCAAGGGACAGAGGAAGCATTCACAATTTAATACCCTTTGTATTGAATGCTCCAAGAAAGAGGAGGTCAGGGCTTATCATCAGGCATGGCTAGAACAAACAATAGATTCTCTTGGTAGCATTTAGCTTTCTCAGGCAGACATTGTAAAGGGCTAGGATCATCACAGGAACATAGCCTTATATATCTAGAATCTATGCTGGAGTTTGGTCTTCTCTCAGTGTAGAGGTTTGGATTGAGTTTTTATGTGCCAAGAATCCTGCAGTTCTCACTGTCTACTTTCATATATTTACAGCTTGGGTTTAATAGTTGAAAAAAATGCCTGTATCTTGTAGATATTTTTAATATAAGTAGTAGGATTTTTAGCTATCTGATTAAAAATGACTGGTTCTGCAGTTGCATTTAACATCAGCCTGGAGAATACAGGTGAAATTTCAGTTCAAGATTAGTATTAAGTTTAATTTTTAGTTTCCACCAAGTAAAAATGAAAAATCAACATATATTTATTATTCACCAATTTACTGACTTTACCATAGAGCATTAAATGTTCATGTTCCTTCTATATGTCAGAAGTTCTTAAATATTGTGACTACATCATTTTAATTCAAACAATAGACACAAATTATGTTTCGATTTTACAAGCAAATAAACTGAGACTGAGAAATGTTATATAATTTATTGAACATTGTTCTGAGGGTGAGAAGCACAGACCGGAATTTGGAATAGGTCTATTTTGCTTCAAAGTGTGTACCAAAATATCATAAAATAAATTAGAAGTATGGTTTCTTTTCTCAAATTATATATAATCTAGTTAGAGTAATTAAAATTAAACTGATGTGTTGAGTTATTACTACATCAGCAAATCCAGTTGTAAGTTCTGTGTCCTCATTTGCTCTTTTGATTGCATTTGACCTAGTTCATTCTGCCCTCATTCATGGAAATGGGGAAAAAATAAATTTTGGAATAATAAAAACTTAGAGAAAAACTGTGTAGAGTCTATATCAACAATGAACAAAAAAGTTATAAATACCTGTAAACACCATTTATTTCTTAGAGGAACCCCAACTTTTCCCCAGAATCTTGGCTTTCTTGGTACTATTTTTCCTCATTTATTTTTATAATTTTTCCTGCTATATTTACACTTCTTTATAAAAGAGTCTTCTTTTACTGAACTTTAAACAAATGCAATAAAACTGCCCACATTCTTTTGGGTCTTGATTTTCCACTTGATATTATGCTTGTAAAATTTATCTGTGCTGTTGTGCATAGTTGTAATAAATCCACTTTTACTGCTATGTAATATTCTTAGGCTCACTATATCAAAATTTAGAATGTCACTATAGGTATGTTATTAATAGTTTATGATATTTACAAACAATATTTCTGTGAACATTTTTGAAAATGTAGTCTCATATAAATTTGAATGAGTTTTTGGAGCCATGTAATTTGGAGTGATACATATTGGTAATGAAGTGTGCCTATCTTGCTGCAATAAAAAACACAATGGAAGGTTTCAATAGTAGACTAGAAGTGGAGGACCGAATTAGTGAGTTATAAGCTAAGGCAAGAGATCAACCAAAAGACTTGTAAGCATGCATATGAGCATAACCAATGGGCACAAACTGTAGGGGGGTGAGGGCACATGCTGGGGGGTGGTAGCACCTGGGGAGAGGTCAATGGGGGGAAAAGGAGACATGTAATACTTAAAATAATGAAGATTTTAAATTAAAAAGTAAATAAAATGCTTGAAAAAAGTGTGCCTATATTTAACCTAACTGGGAAATAAGAATTGTTTTCAAAGTGACCATAGAAATGTGCATTCCTACCAGCAGTCTATAAGGAGTCACATTTTTTCTACATTTTCAACAATTTTTGGCAGTGATACTTTTGAGCCATACCTGCTGGGTGGCAGTGATACTTTTATTAATTTTAGTTTTACAATTTCTTGTTATATATTTTATTGATTTCAGAGAGTAAGTGAGAGGGAGAGAGAGATAGAAATATCAATGATGAGAGAGAATCATTGATAAGCCACCTCCTGCACACCGCCAACTTGGGATCAGACCCGCAATCTGAGCATGTGCCCTGACTGGGAATCAAACCATGACCTCCTTGTTCACAGGTCAATGCTCAACCACTAAGCCACCATCGCCTGGCTTATACTTTTTAAAATGTAAATAGCTAATTAATTTTAATGGGTACATAGAGATATCTTATTTTTGTTTTAATTTTCATTTCTCTGAATCCTAATGGATTTAAGAATTTCATTATTTTGTTTTATTTATTAGATTTTAAAATGAATTTATCTCTAGTTTTATCCATTTTTCTATTAGGCTCTCTCTCTCTCTCTCTCTCTCTCTCTCTCTCTCTCTCTCTCTCTCTCTCTCTCTTCTTTCTCTCTCCTCTCTCATTCTGCACCCCCCTTAGATTTGTAAAAAATATTTATATGTTTTTGGTACAAGTCCTTTTGTAAATTAAATTTTTTGAATATATTTTCTCATTCTATGGCTTCTCTTTTTAGTCTTTTTTGATGTATTTTCATGAACTGAGGTTCTTCATTTTACTGCCATCAGATTCAACAATATTTACCTTTATGGTTAATGTTTTGTGTGTGGTTTTGTTTAGAACATCTCCTCCACTCTCTTCTTATTACAATATTCTCCTGTTGTCTCTTATAATGCTTTACAGTTTGCCATTCACTACTTCATTTTATTTAAATTGAAATTAATACTTGTGCATAATGTAATATTGAGGTACAATTTCCTTTTCTTTCACATGTTTAACTGAATTTCTCAACACAGTTCATTGAGGAACCTGTTCTTTCCCCCACTACTATACAGTGCTAAATTAGTCATAAATCAAGTGTCTATATATGAGTAGATCTGTATTTTCTTCACCAATTTTTGTGCCCTTGAAAAAATAGGTAATCTGTTATAATTTCAATCTTAGATGTATGCTATTTAGGTAAAGTTTTCTAGTTCTTGTTTAAATTTGTGTATCTGTTCTACTTTTTCTATAAATTGTTGAGAAAAGTATGTTGAAATCTACTTTTAATTTCTCTATTAATTATGGCATTTTTTCTTTATTTATTTTGAGACTGCATTAAGTGAATTCCAACTTAGAATTGATAATGTTCCTGGTGAATGGAACATTTCAACATTATGAAGAGACCCTCTCCTCTTTAATCCTAACAATCACTTTTGTTCTAAAGAATATATTATTTAATATTAATATAGCTACACCAGCTTTCATGTCCTTAGTGTTTTTTTCAATCATTTTTCTTTCATTTTTCTGCAACTTTATTCTATAATTATTTTAATCATGCCTGACAGTCTTTATCATTTAAATTGAAGATGTGGCCCTAGCCAGTTTGGCTCAGTAGATAGAGACTCAGCCTGTGGACCAAAGGGTCCTGAGTTTGATCCCGGTCAAGGGCATGTACCTTGGTTGCAGGCTCTTCCCTGGCTTGGGTGCTGGTCAGGGTTTGTGCAGGAGGCAACCAATCAATGTATTTCTCTCACATCAATGTTTCTGTCTTTCCCTCTCTCTTCCACTCTCCCTAAAAATCATTTGAAAAATATTTTCTGGTGAGGATTAACAAAAAACACACCCAAACAATAAATAAATAAATAAATAAATAAATAAATAAATAAATAAATAAATAAATAAATAAATAAACAAACAAACAAACAAATAAATAAATAAATAAAATTGAAGCTATGGTTCATTTTCATTTAATACAATTAATGATGTATATGAAAGTAAGAGATACAAATCCATTTTTCTTTGTTTTTGTCTCATACTTCTATCTATTTTACTCACTATTTTGTTTTTATCTTTGTTAGCTAAATGTGTTTTACCAATTCTGCTTCCTCTTTTCTATTTTTGAAGTTATACATGGTTTATTGAATGGGTTACCTCCCAAATTACAGTATGCATAGTTATCTTAATTTCCTATTGCTTCTGTAACAAATCTATTTTGTGGCTTTGAGCATCACATATCTAATCCTATTTAATAAAAGGCTAATATGCAAATTTTCCCCTCAGGAATTCGACTGACTGGGAGTTCGACTGCTCACTATGACACGCAGTAACCACCAGGGGGTGGTGAGGAATGAAGGAAGGCCCTGGCCAGCAGCCAGCAGCCGGGGGAAGGAAGGCCCCAATCGGCCCTGATCAATGGCCAGGCCTAGGGACCCTACCTGTGCATGAATTTTGTGCACCAAGCTTCTAGTGTGTGATATTCTAGTACAGTGGTTGGCAAACTCATTAGTCAACAGAAACAAATATCAACAGTACAACGATTGAAATTTCTTTTGAGAGCCAATTTTTTTAAACTTAAACTATATAGGTAGGTACATTGTTATTAACTTAATTAAGGTACTCCTAAGGCTTAGGAAGAGCCACACTCAAAGGGCCAAAGAGCTGCATTTGGCTCTTTGGCTGCAGTTTGCTGGCCACTGGTCTAGTAGATCATAAACCCAACTTGATTCTCCCTGGGCTAAAATCAAGAAGTCAGTAAGGCTGCATTCCTCTTGGTAGGCTTCAGGGGGATAATCTGATTTCTTGTCTTAGTTTATAGAGGCCCTTGGATCATGGTTCCCTTACTCCATCTTCAAAGCCAGCAAGGGCAGTTAGAATTTACATATCTCTGATCCTTCTTCAATAATCAGAGCTCTCCCTTTAATCACAGCTTGGAAAGTTTCTCCACTGTAAAGATTCACGTGATTAAATTGGTCTCACTTGGTTAACTTGGTTAATCCAGGATAATCTCTCTATCTCAAGGTTCTTAAACTAAATTACATCTGCAAATGTCATTTTGCCATGTAAGGTAATATTTAGAGATTCTGGGGATTCATATATCAATATCTTTGTAAGGGGAAAGGGGCATTATTCAGCTTACCACAATCTACCCTCTGGCTCACAAAGATTCATATCTACCCATGTGCAAAATCTATTCACCCCATCCTAAGGTCCCCAAAGGTTTCCAATAACATTAACTCAAAGTTCAAAGTCTCATCAGCTCAAAAGTCCCCAAAACATATCATCAATACAATCTAAAGTAGGTGTTGGGTGAAAATTTATTCTGTATCACAATTATTCTTCATCAATGGACTGTAAAACTAAAACAAACAAACAAAACAAAACAAAACAAAAAAACAACAACAAGTTATCTGCTTCTCAAATACAGTAGTGGGGCAGATAGACATAAGATAACAGATATAGATATTCCTGCACAAAAAAAGGAAGGAAATAAAGAGGCACTGGTCCCAAGCAATTTCAAAATCTAACCTGGCAGACTCCATTAGGTTTCAAGGTCTGGTAATAATCCTCTTTGATTTACAGCTTCACCCTCTGGTCTCCTGACTCTCTCTCTCTCTCTCTTTAGCAATATCTTTTCTTTTGCATGAAAGGTTGCATAGATGTGCTTGAAATTAAGTAGCTTTGTCACAGTTTCTTGTGTGTAAAATTTTAGTAAGACAACAAATTCCCAGGTTCTGGGGATTAGGACATGAATATTTTGACTACCACAATAACTTAATAACCTTTAAGTTAACAAAATTTTACTTTACCATGTTCTTGGATATTACAAGACCTTAGAATGCTTTATACTACTGCAAATTAAATTTTAGTCTGGTGGTTTATACTATTTTTTGTTTTTTACATTTACCTCTAATAGACATGATTACTGTTATTTATTCAATCAGTATGCATATACATTTGTCCACACATTAACTTTTTTATTTGTGTTTTTCTTTGCACTTTTCTTCTGCCTAAAATACATCATTAAAATGTCTATATTGACCTTCTGCTAATTGAAAACTGAGTTGCCATTTGTCTGATAATATCTTTAGCTCACTCTCACTATGAAGGGTATTTTTCTTTAGGTTTATTTAGAATCTTAGGTTAGCATTTAATTTCTTTCAAAGCACTGCACATACATTGTATTTATTTACACTTTTGAAAACTATTTCTTGGTTATAAAGATTGTTATTTCAAAATAATATTTTTTTTTTCTGGATGCTTTAAAATTTTCTCATTGCCTTGTGATTTTCCCCATTTTCATTAAGATTTGTTATATGTAGAATTATTTTTATTTTTATTCTTGGTACTCTCTAAGCATCTTGCATCTTGAGTATATAGCTTGTTTTCTTTATAATTGTCTAAAAATTAAATTATCAGACATTATCTCTTAATTTATTACTTCTGCCTTATTATTTTTTTACTCTTTGTAATATTTTATTTTTTAAGTCTTATTTTTAAATTAAATCTTTATTGTTCAGATTATTACAGTTGTTCCTCTTTTTCCCCCCATAGCTCACCTCCACCCGTTTCCCACCCCACCCTCCGCCCTCACCCCCCCCCACTGTCCTCATCCATAGGTGTACGATTTTTGTTCAGTCTCTTCCCGCATACCCCACACCCCTTTCCCCCCCAAAGATAGTCAGTCCATTCCCTTTTTATGCCCCTGATTCTATTATAATCACCAGTTCATTCTGTTCATCAGATTATTTATTCACTTGATTTTTAGATTCACTTGTTGATAGATGTGTATTTGTTGTTCATAATTTGTATCTTTACCTTTTTCTTCTTTTTTCTCTTCTTAAAGAATACCTTTCAGCATTTCATACAATACTGGTTTGGTGGTGATGAACTCCTTTAGCTTTTTCTTATCTGTGAAGCTCTTTATCTGACCTTCAATTCTGAATGATAGCTTTGCTGGATAAAGTAATCTTGGTTGTAGGTTCTTGGCATTCATCACTTTCAATATTTCTTGCCACTCCCTTCTGGCCTGCAAAGTTTCTGTTGAGAAATCAGCTGACAGTCGTATAGGTACTCCCTTGTAGGTAACGGACTTTCTTTCTCTTGCTGCTTTTAAGATTCTCTCTTTGTCTTTTGCTCTTGGTATTTTAATTATGCTGTGTCTTGGTGTGGTCCTTTTTGGATTCCTTTTGTTTGGGGTTCTCTGTGCTTCCTGGGCTTGTAAGTCTATTTCTTTCACCAGGTAGGGGAAGTTTTCTGTCATTATTTCTTCAAATAGGTTTTCAATATCTTGCTCTCTCTCTTCTTTGGGACCCCTGTAATTCAGATGTTGGTTCGCTTGAAGCTGTCCCAGAGTCTCCTTACACTATCTTCGTATTTTTGGATTCTTTTTTTCATTTTGCTTTTCCAGCTGGAAGGTTTTTGTTTCTTCGTATTTCAAATCTTTGACTTGATTCTTGCAATCCTCTAGTCTGCTGTTGGGGGTCTGTATAATATTCTTTATTTCAGTCAGTGTATGCTTAATTTCTAGTTGGCCCTTTATCACAGCCTCGAGGGTCTCATTAGATTTCTTGAGGGTCTCATTAAGTTTATCAGCGGTTTCCAGAAAATTCTTGAAAAACCTTATAAACGTGGTTTTGAACTCTATATCCAGTCGTTTGCTTTCCTCCATTTCTGTCATTTGTGTCCTGTTTCTTTGTCTCCACATTTTTTTATACTTTTCTGTGTCGATAGAGAGGCTTTCTGTGCTAGGTGTCCTATAGTGCCCAGTGGCTCAGCCTCCCCAATTACCTGAGGTAGACACTGTTGGTGCACCCCCTTGTGGTCTTTGTGCACAGTCTTGTTGTAGTTAAGACTTGATTGTTGTAGGTAATACTGGGAGGGATTGACCTCCAGGACAATTGGCTGTGAGAATCAGTTGTGTCTGCAGTGGGAGAACTTCTGTGCTGGAGACACCCCTCCAGGGCAAGACTTGCTTCAATGGGGCTTTGGTGGTCACTGAGTCTGCCCCCTGAGTGTGTCCTGTATGGATCTGAGGAGCTGCAATCTAGATGGTCCCACTCTGACCACCAGGCACACTGGCTCCTGGATTTCTAAGGAGATGTTAATCTAGCCTAGCCGTGGGCAAACTACGGCCCACGGGCTGGATCTGGCCCTTTTGAAATGAATAAAACTATTGAAAAAAAAGATCGTACCCTTTTGTGTAATGATGTTTACTTTGAATTTATATTAGTTCACACAAACACTCCGTCCATGCTTTTGTTCCGGCCCTCCGGTCCAGTTTAAGAATCCATTGTGGCCCTTGAGTCAAAAAGTTTGCCCACCCCTGATCTAGCCTTTGCCTTTGGCTACCCAGAAGGAGCAATGCAAGTTGCCCTGGGGCCTTGGGCCAGCTGTAGTTTGTTAGGTAATTATCAGATTGCAAAGGCCAGTCCTTTCATATGCAAAAGCCTCCATGCACGGCTTGGGCAGGGCGGGGACCAGGGGATCAACAGGGCGGAGCGAGCAGTTATGGCTGCTCTAAGTCCTGCCCTCAGAGGCCCTGCTTCTCAGTGTCCCGGCAATCACTGCAAACACCTCCGAGAGAAAGCTGCCCTCGAGTTCCGACTGATGCCAGACAGTCCAGTTTCTCCCGTATGAGTCTGGGTCCCCAGAGACTCACCCTGAACTGGAGCTCAGAGCTTGAGACTCCCTCCTGATTGAAAAATACAACCGTGTCCTCAGCCGCCAGCCCTCTCCGCATGCGCCTCTGTACCTCTGTATTTTACTCCCGCACCGCACCTCCTCTGAGTCTCGGTATGCTTTTCTCTTTCCTTCTAGTTGTATAATTTCCACTCAGCCAGCCTTCCTGTGGTTCTGGATGATGTCCGTTCCATCTTTTAGTTATATTTTTGAAGTTGTTGTGGGAGGCAGCAATTTCCAGTGTTTACCTATGCCGCCATCTTGGTTTCTCCTGCCTTATTATTTATATTATCTACTAGTATTCTGGAATTCTGTTCAAACATTATTAAATGTATTACTGTATCTGATACAGATTATGTACTGTATATCTCTATATTGCATTCTATAAAATTGCTTCAGATCTACCATATTTAGTTCATTAGTTTCCTTTTCTTCTGTGTCCAATTTTGAGTCAAATACTTTAATATTGCCATATTTATTTTTCCATTTTCCTAAAGTTCTGTTTTATTCTTTTCACGCATGCTATTTCTTTCATTTCATAATAGTTTTCTGTTTTCCCTGTACATGTTGTCTATTTAAACAGGTTAAGTATAGTTGCTTTAAAAGCTGAATCTTTTGATTGCATTACGTGATGTGAATGAATGTCTGTTTATTCTGATGGTGCTCATTTATATTATTTTATTGAATTGTGTGCCTGGCCTTTGTTGACTGGTGGCTGATTTTCTGATACTCTCTAGTTGCAATACATTTTTCACGAACAAGTTCTTTGCTTGAGTGAATGGAATGTTTCAACCAGAGGTGAAGGCCCACCTCTTTAAGATGAGACTAGGGTTTCATCTAAATTTTCAAATAACTGACATCCCTTTCCTTTGAGCTGACCAATTTGGAAAATTGGACTTCCTTGCTTAGTCCTTTGGTGTACACATACTGGGTATAAATTTTAATCTTCACAATTACTTGGTAAAATATTTATAATGTATTATTTATGTAACTAAATAAAGGGAAAAAATCAGTGTCATTGAGATATCTTGCATTAGGCCTCATAATAATAGTAGGCCAGTTTTATCTCATTATGTATCCAGAGTTGGAAAATGAAAAAGTGAATAGTGATCTTTGAATTAGCATCAATTTATATATTACCACATATATATTGCATAAATCCTTTAAGACTACTTTTAGTTTCCTAATATTGTTTCACCACAACACTATGGAGTAGGTAGGTCAAATCGCCCCCCCCCCCTTTTTTAAAGGAAATATATAAGTGGCATACAGCCTCTTTGATCATTCTGAGAATGTGACTTCCTGACTTAGATGTAAGAATACAAAAAATAATAATTAGGGATAATTAGTGTATTAATAGTGGCGACATCTAAAATTAGAATACTGTATGTAAGAGTAAAGGAAAGCATTGATTCTTAATCACAGTGATGCAGCATTTACACTTTTTTGCTTTGTCATTCTATTAGGTCATTTCATAATATATCAAAAACCTTCATTCTGAAGTGCAAAATCCATTCAAAATGTCATCAAAGAGTGATTTCTTTTTTTTTGTCCCCTCTGGGAACTTTAATATTATTTTTAAAATCTTGATTATTAAAGATATTACATATATCCCCTTTTTTCTCTGATTGACCCTTTATAGCCTGCCACCACCACCCACTCCAGTCCTCTACAACCCTATTTTCTGTGTCCATGGGTTATGCATATATTGATTTTATTTTTCTGTTTCACAATAATGTCAAGAATAAAGGTTCATATTTATTTCTAAAAAGTGACTGCCAGCAGACTCATTGGTTTGAGCCATATAATTTTGGCCTGGTCAGTATTTTAAATATAAATTAGCTGCCAAGATTTCAAAAGTGGGATGTTGTACATAAAAATCTTGACTATCTGGCAAAAATCAGAATGTCTGAAAACCACGAACCTACAATATTTGATTACCAAAATTCAACAGGACCTGAGGTATAACTGTACCTTCTAGGGAGGCACAGTGTATGTTTTATAGTTTTCCATATTATTTCCATATTATTTCTTTTAAACTTGTACTATTGCAGCCTCTTTGACCATTCTGAGTATATAACTTTCTGACTTAGATGTAAGAATACAAAAAAAAATTATGAACATTGCTAACTTTTCATTTTCATTCTTCATATACACCCCAGTGAGAACAATTGTGCTTTGGTCTTGTTAGAGTACTAGTAGTAATTTAGGTTACAAAGTGTGTAAGCTGTTGTCTCTGGATCAGACAGGACCCAACAGGATGTACAATGGATTTAGAAGGAAATTGCCTGCTGGGGAATGACAGCAGTTTATTAAATTCCTTCTATATGCTGGACCTTGTGCTAAGTGCTGCGGAACCAGAAATGAATGAAACATACTTCTATCCTCATGGTGTTACCAATTGTTTTCTATATAAACTGCTGAGAAACTGTGCTCCATGCTATCTGTTAGTGAAGTAGTTCATATATAAAAATATTTTTGAATTGTAAGGATTACCCCTAGGAGAAAAAGGTATAAAAGAAAAAAAGATCTGTTAATACTTTCATTGAGCAGAATTAAATGAGAATTGAATTCAGATTCTCAGTCACTACTTTAAGTAATGTGTATATTTGTCATTGAGAACAAAGACATAAGTAAAAATTAAAAGCTACAGCCATGCTCATAAAGTAGATAAATTGTTTTAAGAATAAGAGGCCCAATAGAAATATAGAATAATGTGTAACATCTTAAAGTCATGAGCCCTCTGTGATTAGAATATGGAGGGAGTAAGGGAAGGCTACTAGTACATTTTTATTGGATATTGAGGACTAAAAGTGTTCTACAGAAAGCATGTGCTTTCTTCCCATTAAAATACCAACAGCATACTTCAGAGATCTAGAACAAACTTTCCAAAAATTCATCAGGAATAAAAAAAGACCCCGAATAGCTGCAGCAATCCTGAAAAAGAACAAACTAGGTGGGATCTCAATACCAGATATCAAGTTGTATTATAAAGCCACTGTTCTAAAAACTGCCTGGTACTGGCACAAGAATAGGCATATAGATCAATGGAATAGAATAGAGAGCCCAGAAATCGGCCCGAACCAATATGCTCAATTAATATTTGACAAAGGAGGCAAGAACATACAATGGAGCCAAGATAGTCTCTTCAATAAATGGTGTTGGGAAAATTGGACAGATATATGCAAGAAAATGAAACTAGACCACCAACTTACACCATACACAAAAATAAACTCAAAATGGATAAAGGACTTAAATGTACGACAGGAAACCATAAAAATTCTAGAAGAATCCAAAGGCAACAAAATCTCAGACATATGCCGAAGCAATTTCATCACTGATACAGCTCCTAGAGCACTTGAAACTAAAGAGAAAATGAACAAATGGGACTACATGAAAATAAAAAGCTTCTGCACAGCAAAAGAAACCATCAACAAAACAACGAGAAAACCCACTGTGTGGGAAAACATATTTGCCAATGTCATATCTGATAAGGGCCTAATCTCCAAAATTTATAGGGAACTCATACAACTTAACAAAAGGAAGATAAACAATCCAATCAAAAAATGGGCAAAGGACCTAAATAGACACCTTTCAAAAGAGGACATTCAGAAAGCCAAGAGACATATGAAAACATGCTCAAAGTCACTAATCATCCGAGAGATGCAAATCAAAACAACAATGAGGTACCATCTCACACCTGTCAGACTGGCTATCATCAACAAATCAACAAACGACAAGTGCTGGAGAGGATGTGGAGAAAAAGGAACACTTGTGCACTGCTGGTGGGAATGCAGACTGGTGCAGCCACTATGGAAGACAGTATGGAGTTTCCTTAAAAAACTGAAAATGGTACTCCCATTTGACCCTGTGATCCCACTTCTAGGAATATATCCCAAGAATCCAGAAACACCAATCAGAAAGGATATATGCACCCCTATGTTCATAGCAGCACAATTCACCATAGCTAAGATCTGGAAACAGCCTAAGTGCCCATCAGTAGATGAATGGATTAGAAAACTGTGCTACATCTACACGATGGAATACTATGCTGCTCTAAAAAGGAAGGAACTCTTACCATTTGCAACGTCATGGATGGAACTGGAGAGCATTATGCTAACTGAAATAAGCCAGTCAATAAAGGAAAAATACCACATGATCTCACTCATTCATGGACAATAGAGACCATTATAAACTTTTGAACAATAATAGATACAGAGGCAGAGCTGCCTCAAACAGATAGTCAAACTACAGCGGGAAGGCCGGGGAGGGTTGGGGGGCAGGAGGTAGGGGGGTAAGAGATCAACTAAAGGACTTGTATGCATGCATATAAGCATAACCAATGGACATAAGACACTGGGGGATAGGGGAGGCTAGGGGGACTGTCTAGGGCGGGGGGATAAAATGGACACATATGTAATACCCTTTGTAATACTTTAAGCAATAAAAATAAATAAAAAAGAAAGCATGTGCTTTGATCTATATATTTTTTTTGTTTTTTTTTTGTTTGTTTGTTTTTAATTAAATCTTTATTGGTCAGATTATTACATTTGTTCCTCTTTTTTCCCCCCATAACTCCCCTCCTCCCAGTTCCCGCCCCACCCTCCGCCCTCACTCCCCACCCACTGTCCTCATCCATAGGTGCACGATTTTTGTCCAGTCTCTTCCCACATCTCCCACACCCCTTTCCCCCCCAAGAATAGTCAGTCCATTCCCTTTCTATGTCCCTGATTCTATTATAATCACCAGTTCATTCTGTTCATCAGATTATTTATTCACTTGATTCTTAGATTCACTTGTTGATAGATGCATATTTGTTGTTCATAATTTGTATCTTTACCTTTTTCTTCCTCTTCCTCTTCTTAAAGGATACCTTTCAGCATTTCATATAATCCTGGTTTGGTGGTGATGAACTCCTTTAGCTTTTCCTTATCTGTGAAGCTCTTTATCTGACCTTCAATTCTGAATGATAGCTTTGCTGGATAAAGTAATCTTGGTTGTAGGTTCTTGGTATTCATCACTTTGAATATTTCTTGCCACTCCCTTCTGGCCTGCAAAGTTTCTGTTGAGAAATCAGCTGACAGTCGTATGGGTATTCCCTTGTAGGTAACTGAGTTTCTTTCTCTTGCTGTTTTTAAGATTCTCTCTTTATCTTTTGCTCTTGGCATTTTGATTATGATGTGTCTTGGTGTGGTCCTCTTTGGATTCCTTCTGTTTGGGGTTCTCCGAGCTTCTTGGACCTGTAAGTCCATTTCTTTCACCAGGTGGGGGAAGTTTTCTGTCATTATTTCTTCAAATAGGTTTTCAATATCTTGCTCTCTCTCATCTTCTGGCACCCCTATAATTCTGATGTTGGTACACTTGAAGCTGTCCCAGAGGCTCCTTACACTATCCTCGCATTTTTGGATTCTTTTTTCATTTTGCTTTTCTGGTTGGGTGTTTTTTGCTTCCTCGCATTTCAAATCATTGACTTGATTCTTGAGCTCCTCTGGTCTGCTGTCGGGAGTCTGTATAATATTCGTTATTTCAGTCCGTGTATGCTTAATTTCTAGTTGGTTCCCCAATATAACATCGAGGGTCTCATTAGTTTTCTTGTAGATCTCATAAAGTTCATCGGCGGCTTCTAAACAGTTCTTGAGAGACCTTAAAAGTGTGGTTCTGAACTCTATATCTTCCATTGACAATTTTGTCCTGTTTCTTTGTCTCCGCATTTTGTTATGCTTCCTTGGTGCACCCCCTAGTGGTCTTTGTTCGCAGTCTTATAGTTAAACCTTGATTGTTGTAGCTAATACCAGGGAGGGTTTGACCTCCAGGCCAAGTGGCTATGAGTATCAGCTGTGTCAGCAGTGAGAGAACTTCTGTCCTCTAGGGAGGTGCTAATCTAGCCTTTGCCTGAGGCTATCCGGCAAATGCCTCTGTGCAGGGCTTGGGCAGGGCGGGTCGCACAGGATCAACAGGGTGGGCCGGAGAGAGCAGTTATGGTGGCTCTCAGTCCTGTCCCCAGGGGCTCTGCCTCTCTGAGTCCCAGCACCCGCTGCAAAGCTGGGAGAGAAAGCTGCACTCGCTCTGACCAAAGCCAGACAGTCCCGCTTCTCCCGTTTGAGTCTGGGTCCCTAAAGACTCGCCTGTATCTGGAGCTCAGAGTCTGCGACTCCCTCCTGATTGAAAACGCCAACCGTGCCCTCCTCCGCCAGCCCGCTCCACGCACTCCGCACCTCAGAATTTGACTTCAGCACTGCGCCTCCTCTGAGTGTCCGTATGGGTTTCTCTTTCCTCCTAGTTGTAAGACTTCCACTCAGCCGGCGTCCCTGTGGTTCTGGGTGATGTCCGTTCCGTCTTTTAGTTTCACTTTTGAAGTAGTTGTTCAAAGCAGCAAACTCCGGCGTTAACCTATGCCGCCATCTTGGTTCTCCGCTTTGATCTATATTCGTTGCCTAAAACTAATGGCTGGTTGGACCTCCCCACCTCATGAATTAAGGTTGAAAGATACAGGATGCTGACAATTCCTTGAGACTATAACTTATTTGAAACTAGGTGCTTAAGGGATAGGAGGCTAGAGATGCATCATCATGGACAGGATTGAGTCCAGTCCCTCAATGACTCAGCAACCGGTTATATAAAAACCTCAATAGCACTGAACTGGAGGAGCCTGAGGACACCATTATCAGATCTGATTTTAGACTGGTCGCCCTGGAGACAAGTAAATGCAACCATTAAACTGTTAAGAGAGTGAGAGAGAAAAAACAAAACAAAACAAATCAATGGAAAATTATCTCACCAAAGTTGAGCCTGCACACCAAAAATTTAAAATACATGAAAACAATATAATACTAGAGGAGATATACAACAAAATAAACTATGGGAACATGCTTGATCTCAGAAAAATATAATCCTATCTAATAAAAGAGAAACATGTTAATTAGCATACGACCTCTACCCTTCCCATTGGCTAATCAGGGTGATATGTAAATTAACTGCCAGCCAAGATGGCGGCTGGCAGCCAGGCAGCTTGAAACTAACATGAAGCTTGCTTGCTTCAGTGACGGAGGACTCCAACGTTCCCCGCCTGCCTTGCCGGCCTTTGAGCTTGCAGTTTGAAACATAGTTACAAATATAGAAGCTAAACAAAACCCCAGAAACCTGTTATCAGTGAGCCGGGATCTCAGAGCTGGAGTTGATACAGTGTTACGATTATAAAACACAAACAAACCAGATACCTGCTTTCAGAAGCAGAGGCCTCAGAGCTGGAGCCAGAGCTAAACCTGGCCCTGAATAAAAAAAAAAAAGGAGCAGTTGGGAGCTTCAGTCACCCACCAGCTTGAAAACAGCCCTCAGCCCCTCACCCAGACTGGCCAGGCACCCCAGTGGGGACCCCCACCCTGATCCAGGACACCTTTCAGGGAAAACCAGCCGGCCCCCACCCATGTACCAGGCCACTATCCTATATAGTAAAAGGGTAATATGCCTCCCAGCACCGGGATGAGCGGAGCCGGGAGGCCTCCCAGCCCTGGGATCAGCGTGATGGGGGGCAGCGCCCAAACCCCCTGATTGCCCTTCAGCTCTGTGTGTGACAGGGGGCGGGGCCACAACCTCCCTATCCTTCCTGCTCTGTGTGTGACAGGGGATGGTGCCCCAATCCCCTGGTCAGCCCTGCTCTGTGTGTGACAGGGGGGAGCTGCCAAACCCCCTGATTGCCCTGCGGCTCTGTGTGTGACTGGGTAGAGCCATAACCTTTCCATTGGCCCTACCCTGAGTGTGAGAGTGGTGGCGCCCCAATACCCTGATCGGCCCTGGTCTGTGGGTGATAGAGGGCCACGCACCAACCCCGCCCCCCACCGCCACGGGCCCTGCTCTGCGTATGATGGGGTAGAGCCATAACCTCCCCATCGGCCCTGCCCTGAGTGTGAGAGTGGCGGTGCCCCAAACCCCGTATGGGCCTTGCTCTGTGCGTGACAAGGGGGAGCTCCCCAACCCTTGATTGACTCTGCTCTGTGCATGACAGGGGGCAGTGCCCCAACCCCCCTGATGGGCCCTGCTCTGTGCGTGACAGGGGGTGGCGCCGCAACCTCCCCATCGACCCTGCCATGAGTGTGACAGGGGGCGGTGCCCAACTCCCCAATTGGACCTGCACTGAGCCCGACCAGGGGCTGTGCCTAGGTATTGGGCCTGCCCTATGCCACCCAGGGGAAGGCCTAAGCCAGCAGGTCGTTATCTCCCGAGGGGTCCCAGACTGCAAGAGGGCACAGGTCGGGCTGAGTGACCGTCCTCCCCCCGCGAGTGCACAAATTTTTGTGCACCAGGCCTCTAGTATGGTATAATAGAATAAAGAAAGTTTCAACATAATATGTTTAAGATATACCCAAAGTCCTAAATATGGGAAAAATATAATATTTTAAAAAGTACATAGTATTTTACATTGTCTTTAATCTTCTCATATAATTCCTTGAGGTATATATTATCTTTTACATCAGTGGTTGTCAACCTTCCTAATGCCGTGACCCTTTAAAACAGTTCCTCATGTTGTGGTGACCCCAATTTCATTGTTACGAATTGAACATAATTAAAGCATAATGATTAATCACAAAAACAATATGTAATTATATATGTGTTTTCCGATGATCTTAGGCAACCCCTGTGAAAAGGTCGTTCGACCCCCAAAGGGGTCTCGATCCACAGGTTGAGAACCACTGTTTTACATTTTATTTATTTTTGAGGGTTTTTATTTTTTTAATTTTTTATTTATTTTTATTGCTTAAAGTATTACAAAGGGTATTACATATGTGTCCATTTTATCCCCCCGCCCTAGACAGTCCCCCTAGCCTCCCCTATCCCCAAGTGTCTTATGTCCATTGGTTATGCTTATATGCATGCATACAAGTCCTTTAGTTGATCTCTTACCCCCCTACCTCCTGCCCCCCAACCCTCTCCGGCCTTCCCGCTGCAGTTTGAAAATCTGTTGAGGCAGCTCTGCCTCTGTATCTATTGTTGTTCAAAAGTTTATAATGGTCTCTATTGTCCATGAATGAGTGAGATCATGTGGTATTTTTCCTTTATTGACTGGCTTATTTCAGTTAGCATAATGCTCTCCAGTTCCATCCATGACGTTGCAAATGGTAAGAGTTCCTTCCTTTTTAGAGCAGCATAGTATTCCATCGTGTAGATGTAGCACAGTTTTCTAATCCATTCATCTACTGATGGGCACTTAGGCTGTTTCCAGATCTTAGCTATGGTGAATTGTGCTGCTATGAACATAGGGGTGCATATATCCTTTCTGATTGGTGTTTCTGGATTCTTGGGATATATTCCTAGAAGTGGGATCACAGGGTCAAATGGGAGTACCATTTTCAGTTTTTTAAGGAAACTCCATACTGTCTTCCATAGTGGCTGCACCAGTCTGCATTCCCACCAGCAGTGCACAAGTGTTCCTTTTTCTCCACATCCTCTCCAGCACTTGTCGTTTGTTGATTTGTTGATGATAGCCAGTCTGACAGGTGTGAGATGGTACCTCATTGTTGTTTTGATTTGCATCTCTCGGATGATTAGTGACTATGAGCATGTTTTCATATGTCTCTTGGCTTTCTGAATGTCCTCTTTTGAAAGGTGTCTATTTAGGTCCTTTGCCCATTTTTTGATTGGATTGTTTATCTTCATTTTTGTAAGTAGTATGAGTTTCCTATAAATTTTGGAGATTAGGACCTAATCAGATATGACATTGGCAAATATGTTTTCCCATGCAGTGGGTTTTCTAGTTGTTTTGTTGATGGTTTCTTTTGCTGTGCAGAAGCTTTTTATTTTTATGTAGTCCCATTCGTTCATTTTTTCTTTAGTTTCAAGTGCCCTAGGAGCTGTATCAGTGAAGAAATTGCTTCGGCATATGTCTGAGATTTTGTTGCCTTTGGATTCTTCTAGAATTTTTATGGTTTCCTGTTGTACATTTAAGTCCTTTATCCATTTTGAGTTTATTTTTGTGTATGGTGTAAGTTGTTGGTCTAGTTTCATTTTCTTGCATATATCTGTCCAATTTTCCCAACACCATTTATTGAAGAGACTATCTTGGCTCCATTGTATGTTCTTGCCTCCTTTGTTGAATATTAATTGGGCATAGTGGTTTGGGTCAATTTCTGGGCTCTCTATTCTATTCCATTGATCTATATGCCTATTCTTGTGCCAGTACCAGGCAGTTTTGAGAACAGTGGCTTTGTAATACAACTTGATATCTGGTATTGAGATCCCACCTACTTTGTTCTTTTTCAGGATTGCTGCAGCTATTCGGGGTCTTTTTTTATTCCAGATGAATTTTTGGAGAGTTCGTTCTAAATCTCTGAAGTATGCCGTTGGTATTTTAATGGGAAGTGCGTTGAATTTATAGATTGCTTTGGATAATATGGACATTTTAATGATGTTGATTCTACCAATCCATGAACACGGTTTGTTTTTCCATCTGTTTATGTCTTCCTCTATATCTTTTTTCAACGTCCTGTAGTTTTCTGAGTAGACGTCTTTTACCTCTTTAGTTAAGTTTATTCCTAGGTAGCTTAATTTTTTTGGTGCAATGATAAACGGGTTTGTTTTTATAATCTCTCTTTCTGAAAGTTCACTATTGGTGTATAGAAATGCCTCAGATTTCTTGGGGTTCATTTTGTATCCTGCTACATTGCCAAATTCATGTATTAAGTCTAGTAGCTTTTTGATGGAGTTTCTAGGGTTTTGTATGCAAAATATCATGTCGTCTGCAAATAAGGACAGTTTTACTTCCTCTTTTCCAATTGGATACCTTTTATTTCTTCTTCTTGCCGAATTGCAATGGCTAACACTTCCAGTACTATGTTGAACAGGAGTGGTGAGAGTGGGCATCCCTGTATTTGTTCCTGTTCTTAGAGGAAATGGTGTTAGTTTTTGTCCATTGAGTATGATGTTGGCTGTGGGCCTGTCATATATGGCTTTTATTATGTTGAGGTATGATCCTTCTACTCCCACCTTGCTGAGAGTTTTTATCAAAAATGGGTTTTGAATTTTGTCAAATGCTTTTTCTGCATCAATTGATATGACCATGTGGTTTTTTTCTTTCAATTTGTTTATGTGATGTATCACGTTTATTGACTTGCGGATATTGTACCATCCTTTAATCCCTGGGATAAATCCTACTTGGTCATGGTGTATGATCTTTCTGATGTACTGCTGGATCCGATTTGCTAAGATTTTGTTGAGGATTTTGGCATCTATGTTCATGAGGGATATTGGCCTGTAATTCTCTTTCATTGTGTTGTCTTTACCTGGTTTTGGTATTAGGGTGATGCTGGCTGCATAGAATGAGCTTGGAAGTGTTCCTTCCTCTTGAATTTTTTGTAGTAGTCTCAGGAGGATAGGTTTTAGTTCTTCCTGGAATGTTTGGTAAAACTCCCCTGTGAAGCCATCTGGTCCTGGGCTTTTGTTTGCTGGAAGCTTTTTGATGACTGCTTCAATTTCTTCCATAGTTATTGGCCTGGTGAGATTTTTAGATTCTTCCTGATTGAGCTTTGGAATGTTGTATTTTTCTAGGAATTTGTCCATTTCCTCCAGGTTGTCTAGTTTGTTGGAGTAGAGCTGTCCATAGTATTTTTTAACAATCATTTGTATTTCTGTGGGGTGAGTTGTTATTTCGCCTCTATCGTTTCGATTTTGTTTATTTGGGTCCTCTCTCTTTGCTTCTTGGTGAGTCTGGCTAGAGGTTTGTCAATCTTGTTTATCCTTTCAAAGAACCAGCTCTTGGTTTCATTGATTTTCTGTATTGTTTTTTTTGGTCTCTATGTCATTTATTTCTGCTCTAATTTTTATTATCTCCTTCCTTCTGCTCACTCTGGGGTTTTCTTGTTGCTCTCTTTCTAATTCTTTGAGTTGTAGAGTTAGATGATTTACTACCATTTTTTTCTTGTTTTTTGAGATAGGCCTGTAGAGCTATAAACTTCCCTCTCAGGACTGCTTTCATTGTGTCCCACAGGTTTTGGATTGTTGTGTTTTCATTTTCATTAATTTCTAGGATTTTTTAAATTTCTTCTTTGATCTTATTGGTAACCCAATCAATATTTAATAGCATGCTATTCAGCTTCCATGTATTTGAGTATTTTTGGTTGTTTTTATTGTTGTTTATTTCTAGTATTATGCCATCGTGGTCTGCGAAGATGCTTTTTATGATTTCAATCTTCTTGAATTTGGGGATACTTTGCTTGTGACCCAATATGTGGTCTATTTTTGAAGATGTACCATGAGCACCTGAGAAGAACGTATATTCCCTGGCTTTGGGGTGAAGTGTTCTGAAGATGTCTATTAAGTCCATCTGATCTAGTGTGTCATTTAAGATTGCTGTATCTTTGCTGATTGTTTGTCTAGAGAGCTTATCTAGTGCTGTCAGTGGTGCATTAAAGTCCCCTACTATGATTGTATTGTTGTCGATCTCTTCTTTGATATCTTCCAGGAGTTTTTTTATGTATGTGGGTGCTCCTGCATTGGGCGCATATATGTTTAACAGGATTATATCCTCTTGTTCTATTGATTCCTCTAGTATTATGAAGTGGCCTTCCTTATCTCTTGTTATGGCCTTCACTTTGAGGTCTATTTTGTCTGATATAAGTATTGTTACCCCTGCTTTTTTTCATTTCCATTTGCCTGAAAGATATTTTTCCATCCCTTCACTTTCAGACTGTGTGAGTCCCTTCTAATGAGGTGGGTTTCTTGTAGACAGCAGATGTATGGGTCATGTTTTTTAATCCATTCAGCCACTCGATGTCTTTTGTTTGGAGCATTTAGTCCGTTTACGTTTAAAGTTATTATTGAAAGGTACTTGTTTGTAGCCATTTCTTTTGATGTGTGGCTGTTTTCTTTCTGAGCTTTTTATTTCTTATTTTTATACCAGTCCCTTTAGCATTCCTTGCATTGCTGGCTTGGTGGTGATAAACTCCCTTAGCCTTTTTTTTATCTGTGAAGCTTATTTCCCCTTCAAGTTTGAATGATAGCCTTGCTGGGTAGAGTATTCTTGGATTCAGTCCTTTGCTTTGCATCACTTTGTAAATTTCCGTCCATTCTTTTCTGGCCTGATGTGTTTCTGTTGATAAATCATTTGACAATCTAATGGGAGATCCCTTGTATGTAACTTTCCATCTCTCTCTTGCAGGCTGTAAGATTCTCTCTTTGTCCTGAACATTTACCATAATCCTTGTTCATCCTTCTGGTACTCCTATTATTCATATGTTGTTTCGTTTCATGTTGTCCCAGAGCTCCCTTAGGCTCTCCTCCTGTCTTTTAATTTTTTTCTCCAATTGCAGTACATTTTGGGTGTGTTTTGCTTCCTTGTCTTCTAATTCATTAATTCAGTCCTCCGCTTCTCCTAGTCTACTGTTGATACTTTCAATGGAGTTTTTCATTGCAGCTATATCACTCTTCATTTCTTCTTGGGTCTTACTTAAGTTGTTGATTTTTTCATCTGTTTCTTCTTGCTTCTTGCAGAGGTTGTCGATTTTTTCCTCCATCCGGTTTATGCACTCTAGGACCCTTATTCTGAATTATTTTTCTGTCATGTTGCATGCCTCTGTATTACTTAGGTGCTTTTCTGGAGAGTCCTCCTTCTCTTTCCTTTGGGGGTTTCTTTGTCTACCCATGTTTGATCTCAATGACATATCTAGACGTTGAGTTGTTCAGTGGTTGCTCCCTTGGTGGCAGTGAATCCTTGGTCTGTGGTTGCTCTTCGGGCAGTTGCGGTAGCAGCTGATCTTCAGTTGGCAGCAGCTCCTCTGGTGGGTGCTGTTCACAGCTGTGGTGGCTCTTCTGGCTGGTGGGGTGAGGTTTCACATACAGCTGCTGTTCCTCAGCAGAGGGTGTTGTGCTCAGGAGGTTGCTGTTGCTTGGCTCTGCTGCGTTGATTTAAAGGCACAAAATACAACACAACAAGGCACCACGTACCAGGCACTATACACAAATATAGTCACGATATTAATAACCCCAAATTAAGGTGACCACCCGAATTAAGAGAATTAGGGGATAAGGAAGAAGGAAGAGAAAAAGATAAAAGAGAAAAAAGAAAGGAAAACTAGGGACCAAAAAAAGGAGTGCAAAAATGAAATTGGGAAAAAGGAGGGGGGAAAATAAAAGTGAGAAAAGAAAAGAAAAGAAAGAAAGAAAGAAAGAAAGAAAGAAAGAAAGAAAGAAAGAAAGAAAGAAAAAGCGAAAAGAGAGAATGAAGTGTAAGAGGGGAAGAGACTTTTTATATGAGGAGAATAGTCCTATAGAACAGCCATTAATCCCAACAAATTCCAGCAACAGCTCCCTGGAGATGAATGCAAACTAGAAACAACCAATAACATAACGATGAAAATAGAATGGAGAACACTAATCCCAAAATAAAATAAAGAGAAAATAAAATGGCACTTTAAAAAATGGTAAAATGGTAGCAATAATAATACTGGTTAAAAATAAGAAGGTAGTAATTCAAAGGGTAAAATCAGGTGATGGAAAAAGAAGAAAAAAAAAGAAAAGAAAAAAAAAGAAGAAAAGAAATTGGTTTCATAGTTAAAATTTGAAAAAAAAAATTGCAGTAGTGAAGGTCCTTCGGTTCTTCTATTCTTCAGTCTGGCTCGCCTTTAGTCCTGCCAGGTATTCAGGAGAGTGTTGAGTTTCCCTGCGATACACTGTTCCTCTGTGTTGTAAACCACAGTCCTTATTTTAAAGCATGCCGCATTTATTTCCCAGACTGCCTTATTTTGTGTTTAGCAAAGAGTCAGTTTGTGGGTCAGCCTCTGGGTGGCTGTGTTCTGGGGTTGGCCTCTGAGGCTATAGGGCCTCTCTGTCCAGTGGAAGTTCACTGCCCAGAGCTGACTGCGTAATAGTTAGTTACCGGCGCTGTGTTGTTGCTGGGATTGAAAATCCCTCTATAGGCCAGACCCTGTTAACTCCCAGGGACTGATCAGGTTATTTTATTCCTTGATCTCGTTCAGGGTGGAATCTGGGTGTGGCTGTGCTCCTTGCCTGGGGGCTGGGGGGAGGAGTCTCACTCTCCAGAGAGAATGGCTGCCCCAGTCCTGGGCTCAGGGGTGTCTCAGCACTCAATTCGCTGCCACCTCTCCCGGCTCCCCCTCTCTCCTCAGTCTCTCCCCAGATTCCACTCCTCCGCACACTCTCCCTCTCTTCAGCACAGGTGAGTGTCTGTATCCGAAATGTCCCATGAACAGGATTCAGTGAAAACAAACAAACAAACGCCGGCCGCAGAAACGGGGAAGGCTTGGTTTCTGTAAGCTTCTTCTCTTACCGGGACTGCATGGTCAGGTCAGCTCTTCAGGCTGCCCCCTTTAGGCTCAGTCCTTTGTGATCAGAGAACCCAGCTCTCTACTCCCCTGGCGGTGCCAGGAATCCAGCGGTTCTCCTTTCCCCCATCAGGGGCTGTGCCTGTCCCAAGGGACGCAGCTGTCTGCCACGCAGTCTCCCTCCGACCCTCTGGGCTCAAAGGTCTGGCAAACTTTCCTGCCCAAATCCCTGTTTTTTTTTTTTTTATCTTTCCAGGGTAGTTCTGCTCTTCCCGGCTGCAAACCGTCTCACCAGCTGAGCAATTTCGCCAATTCGGTGTGGGTGTTACTAGTTTCAGCTGCTCATTCCATTTGCTCCGGGACCCGACCTGGGACGCGTCTGCCTATATCGCCCACATCTTCTGAACTCCTTTTGAGGGTTTTTAAAGTTGAATTTATTAAGGTTACATTGGTTAATAAAATGATATAGATTTCAGGTGTACAATACTACAATGCGTTATCTGTATACTGTATTATGTGTTTACCACCCCAAATCATGTCTTCTTCCATCACCATTTATCCCCTCTTCCTCTTTCCTACCTCCCCCATCCCCATTTCTCTCTGATAAAGACCATACTTTTATCTGTCTGTGAGGTTTTTTTCTTAATCCCTGAACCTTTTTCACAACTCTCACTCCTCCCCTCTGACAGCTGTGAGTTTGTTTCTATTTTTCTTGTTAGTTCATTTTGTTCATTAGATTCCACATATGAGTGAAATCATATGGCATTTGTCTTTCTCTGACTGGATTATTTTACTTAATCTTTACATTTTAAAATAAGGAACTGTGGCTTAAAGCAGCACTTGCCCTAGAGGTACAACAACCAGGACTGGACTTCAGTTTTTCTTACCCCGATAGATTGTGCACATTTTCTTCATTGACTCTTCAGTGTGCTATTCATAGACATATACAAACAAATACAGAAGCAATGTTATCATTCTTCATATTTTGCACTTTGCATCTTGAATCAAATAAACCTGCTTCCTTAATTTACTGATGAAGACATTTTTTCAACATGTCAATGAAATGTCCAACTTATATTTCCTCTATATTTGGAAGCAGAGATGCACTTTTGTTTTCAAATGTGTTAGATTTTATGTGGCTTATTTTGTGAGACAAATAATCTTGATATTCACTGGGGACAAAAAGGCAAATAAAAAACAAGACAAGAACAGATAATCATGAAAAAAAAAAACATTCAGATAACTGAGGCATCAGCTATCAAGAGGTTTGGGACCTGCATGTGGGCATAGCAGTACCCCATTTCCCAGCACCACAACCAGCTGAGAGATGACAAGGTGTTAATGGAGCAGAAGCTGCCACCAATGGCTAAACAACTGAAGGAACACACTGGAGTATCTCTGATGCAGGACTAGAACTTGAAAGTAAAACTGGAAAATTTAAAGGTCCAGTAATTCTGTTATCATTTACATAATTAAAACCAATATCATCATCATCATCATCATCATCATCAATCATCATTAATATTATTATTGCATTACTGCTATAATCATTTACATCACTAGTATTACAGTCTACAACAAACCTATGCGTGTGAAGTATTTCACACTTAGAATTGAGATCTTAAGGAGTGACAGAAGCAAAACACTGGAGAAGTGCCATCATTTAAATTCTGTACTCACAGGAAAAAAAAGTTTTCCATGCTATTTGTGCCAAAATTGTCTGACTGTTCGACCAGTAGCTCCAATGTACACTGACCATCAGGGGGCAGATGCTCAATGCAGGAGCTGCCAAGCTGTGGTGATTTGGCAGCTGTGGCTCTTAGGTAACAAACCCGAAACCAAAGAGGAGGAAGCCTGATTCCAGGGTGTGTCACCCGAGAACCACCCTCTCACAATCTGGGACCCCTTGGGGGGTGCTGGAGAGCTGTTTTTGGCCCGATCCCCGCAGGCCAGGTTGAGGGACCCCACTGGTGCATGAATCCATGCACTGGGCCTCTATTATATATCCTATATAATAAAAGCCAGAGACCATAAGCGTAACAACAGGAATGACCGCTCAACCAGTCAACATGAGGCGCATTGACCACCTCTTGGTCCCTCCCCCCTGGCCTGTGAGTAGCAGCAGGGGCGGCAAGCGGTAAGCAGGGTGGGTGGGGTGGTGAGCTATGAACAGCAGTGGGCAGGGTGGCAGCCCAAGCAATGAGCGGTAGGGGGAGAAGCACTGAGCGACAATTGGCAGGTGGGGCAATAGCCTGAGTGACAAGCGGTAGTGAGTGGAGTGGTGAGCGACGAGCAGCAGGCCAGGTGGCAACCCAAGCAATGAGTGGAAGTGGGTGGGGCAGCAAGAGATTAGCAGTTGGTGGGGCAGTGAGCAACAAGCAGTGGCAAGTGACAGCAAGCAGCAGCAAGCTACTCCCACACGATTTTGTGGCCTGGGCCTCTAGTCTACACTAATAAAAGACAAAGATGCTAATTGACCATAACTTCGCTATGCCCTAAGCCACGCCCACCAGCCAATCAGAGCTACTATATGCAAATTAACCCAATCAAGATGGCGGCCGGCAGCCACAGAGCTGGAGCAAGCAGGAGGCTTGGTTGCCTGGGCGATGGAGGAAGCCAAGCTTCCCGCCTGCCCTGAGCCGGCTGTGGCCTCCACTCATGGCAACAAAGTTTCAATTATAGAAGACAAATAAATCCCAGATACCTGCTTCCAACCAGCCTCCACTGGGAGCTTGAGTGGCTGGGGGTTTTGGCCAGCTTGAAAATAGCCATCAGCCCCTCACCCAGGCTGGCCACACCCTCATGGGGTGAAGGTCCCCTCTGGGGGGCTTAGCCAGCCTGCAAACTACCAACAGCCACTCACCCAAGCTGGCCAGGCACCTCAGTGGGGACCTCCACACTGAAGGGGCTGTGGCCAGCCTTCAAACAGCCATCAGCCCCTCACCCAGGCTAGCCACACCCTCATGGGGTGAGCGTCCCCGCTTGGGGACTTGGCCAGCCTGAAAACAGCCCTCAGCCCCTCATCCAGGCTGGCCAGGCACCCCAGGGGGGACCCCCACCCTGAAGGGGCTGTGGCCAGCCTGCAAATAGCCATCAGCCCCTCACCCAGGCTGGCCAGGCACTCCTATATAATAAAAGGGTAATATGCAAATTGACCCTAACAGCAGAATGACTGGGAATGACTGGTCACTATGACACACACTGACCACCAGGGAGCTGATGCTCAATGCAGGAGCTGCCCCCTGGTGGTCAGTGCGCTCCCACAGGGGGAGCTCTGCTCAGCCACAAGCCAGGCTGATGGCTGCCAGTACAGCGGTGGTGGTGGGAGCCTCTCCCGCCTCCTTAGCAGCACTAAGGATGTCCAACTGCAGCTTAGGCCTGCTCCCCGCTGGCAAGTGACCATCCTCTGAGGGCTCCCATGCTGCCAAAGGGATGTGTGACTGCCAGCTTAGGCCCAATTCCCCAGGGTGCAGGCCTACACCAGCAGGTGGTCATCCCCCGAGGGGTCCCAGACTGTGAGTGGGCATATGTGGGGCTGAGGGACCCCACTCGAGTGCACAAATTTTTTTGCACTGGGCCTCTAGTATATACAATAAAGGAATTCAGCAGGTGGAAACCAGTTCCACCAGTCAAGAAAACCTTAACAATTTGCAGTGGACATAGAAAATTAAGAAAATATGAATTTTAGTGGAAATAACCTAGTGTCATTGTAATTAACCTAGCTATTAATAACAGGAAAGGATCAAAGGGAAGGCCAGGCATTATAGACATGTTATTTGGGAAGCTTCACCAGGAAGCTACAACTTTACAATACCCAGGGGTCCAACAAATGGAGGATAGATGCATGCCCCAAAATTGGGGTGACACAAGGAAGGTACTTATTATCAGTCACACTTGAGAAAAAAAGCCATTGGCCATAATGGGTGTGGCCACTGCAAGGATGCAAAATTTGGGATATGTAATCCCCTGAACAAAGGTGTTCACTTTCTTGGTACTTCTGCTGCTCTTGGGACTCTTAGGACTTGTGTGACTCTGGGCTTTTGGAATAATGGATTGTAACTAGCCTGATGCTGTACTGGACCTGGCTCTAACATGGAAAGAAATCATTGGACACTGGCTCTGATTTTGTTTTTACTGCAGGGATTTAATTCCACGGAAATAAAGCTTTCTAGCATATCTCATCCTCACTTGGGGGTTTCCAAAAATGCTTATTATAGTGGTACCCCAAGACACCCACTTCCACTGATAATGAAGTTGTTGCACATTTGGTTCTAGATGAATTCAATGATTTGATTGACATTTTCTTTTTTATCATGCACAGAAAAATCTTCCTGAATTTATCATGGCAATAGGAACCGATGTTAAAGGTGCCCACTGATAAGTGTTGGCAGAAGAAATATATATATATATTAATGAAGAATATATGGGTGATCACAGTCATGAATTAAATAAATGTAAATTGAATGCAGAAATAATATCTCAAAAAATTTTGCTTTGATTTCTAAATGTACAACTTGACTTTTTACTTAAATAGCAAAGATAGTGTAAACAGATCCACCTTCTAGAAATCAGAATAAGGACAGCTTAAATGGAAGGAAAGTGTTCAGTTTCATATTTATATAGGTACCTCTTCCTGTGCAGATTCCAGAAGTTTCTCACCACATAAACCAATAATAAGAAAACAACAACTAAGAGACTTATACACAAATTATAATTAAAGGTTGATATACTTTGGCAACCATATTTGGGATAAAAATAAGTGTGTTGAAACAACAGTTCTAGTTAGATCAAATTCAAGTATCTCCAGATACATGCTAAGTATTTCAATGAGAAAGATTACTTAACTTATTATGCAGGGACAAGATCATACAGTGGAGAGTCTTGTTTATGCAAAGATCCCTATTTAGCATAGTTGTGGATGCAACATATTTATCTTAGGAAGGTGTATTATGGGAACTATATTTTCAGAGTCCTGTACATATATTCAGAGTCCTGTACCCAGAGATAAGAAATATAAAAGAAGATTTACCATCTTTATATAATCTTAATAAATTTTCATTTTCTGGCAGTCATCTTTAGAAAATGATTAATCACTTTCAGATAGCATTTGTTTACAATGTTAAAGTTCTTTCATGTAAAAGAAAAACTATGTATAATTTGTAAATATTGACAATAAATTAGAAAAATTTTAAAGAGATGAAATACAATGAATGTTTCTAAGACCTTTTAATGAACATAGAGACTCCTTAATATAATTACTTCTTTTTTTAATTCTTACCCTAGGACATGCTTAGAGAGAGGAAAAAAAGAGAAAGAGAGATAGAGAGATGGATTGGTTGCCTTCTCTATGCTACCTGACCCGGGATAAAATCTGCATCCTAGGCATGTGCCCTGACCAGGAATAGAACCCAAAACCTTTCCGTGCACTGGTCAGAATGACACTGAACCAACTGTGTCACTCAGGCTGGGCAATAACTACTGTTAAATCACTGTGCAAGATTAATTTACTATTCAGAATTAAAAACCTCACTATTCATAAGAGAAGAAATAACTAGGCAATGTTTTTCTTTCACTAATGTTCAATGAAATCTTTTTGTTAACCTGTCTGTGTCAGATTAGTTGATTCTATATTAAAAATGTATGTAAGCTTGCCGTAGCCATTTTGGCTCAGTGGATAAAACGTTGGCCTGCAGATTGAAGGGTCCTGTGTTCAATTCCTGTCAGGGGCACATGCTGGGTTGCAAGCTCAATTCCCACTAGGGGGCGTTGCAGGAGGCAGCCGATCAATGATTATCTCTCATTGATGTTTCTATCTATCTCTCCCTCTCCCTTCCTCTCTGAAATCAATAAAAATATATATATATAATGTATGTAAGCTTTACAAGAGTAACTTTGCATTTGGGTTTGCTAAACACTTCTTCCTTTGTCACCCAGTATAGGTTATTCCATATGATAATTAGCTACTCACTTGGTAAGTACTTCTGCAGAAATCTGTGGAGGTTTTATAGTCTTACAGGACTGTTAGGTCTGATCAAATAATTGAATAGATACCCCCTCCCCTGGGAACTGACCTTTAGGACACTTCACGAAGGATGTTCCACTTGCTTAGACCACATTCCACTTGCTAAGACCATTATCTTTCCCCTCTGGAGTTTCCCAGTATCCGGACCTACACAGAGAATTCTCCACCCAGGAAAAGCCCACCTAGAGTCCTTAGAAACCTCTGACTCTCTATCTTTGGGGGCTGGCGCCATTTTGGGGCTCAGCCCGTCTGGGCTTCCATATGATCTAATAAATTCATAATTCTTCACCCTTTTTGGCCTTGTGTGTTCCTCCTTAGGCAATCCTAATAGGGACTGTGACATAGATGTAACTAAAATGTACATTTAACTAATATTACTATGGTGTCTTGCACTTTTGCTACTGCTTATTTAGAATTTCAGTCGCTGGAAGTAAAACAGTAAGAGCTATGGAATTTTTAGGTCCTAGCTTCTAAGATTACATGTATTACATGTACACAATTTAAGGTAGTTTTATATTTTAAAAATTGTTTTACTCACTTTTATAAACATGCCTGTATATGTCTGTGTACTCTGCTTTGTTTTCTAGTAATTGGCTGCTGGCATGTCTTTAATTTTAGGAAAAGTAGTATGGAATTTTGTTAAGAAGCATGTGTAATAAAATACTTCAGTTAAACTTGGATGGAAGAAAAGTCACGTCTACAAAGACCAAATTTTACTACTTTCTGATTTTAATCATAATATTCTAAGAGGAAAATATTGAAAATAACATAAAACTTGATGGTAGTTAATTTGAACTTATAATGTCAACTTTTTATATACAAAAACTTACACTTGTATATCTAAAACAGAGATTGAATTATTTAGTGTATATTACATGTAAGAATTTCTCACTTTTTGGAAAATAATTTCCCTTTTTTATTTATTATATTTTACATTAGAGGGAAGAGTATTCTATTTAATTTCAGTTTTCACTTTTCTTTATAGCTCTAAACATTTAAAGCATTGTATATAAGATATATAAAACATAGGAGGTACTCAATAGATAGGTGTCATTAGTGAATTGGTGAATATATTTTTAAAGCAATTATGCAGCCATAAATAAAACTTGAAAATGCAAGAAAATTTTCTTAAAGGGCAATTCTAAGATATTAAAAGTCAAGTTAATTTTTAAAGTAAAATATATTTTATTAAAGCATAATGTATAAGTATATTAAAATATATTCCTATATGTACAAGGTGGGGCAAAAGTAGTTTTATAGTTGTGAGTACACAAAAACACAGCTTATTCTATTATTATTAATTATTGTATTATTTTTCATATGAACAACTGTAAACCTACTTTTGCCCACACCATATAATAAAATAACAAGAAAACAATGTTTGCTAAAGAGATTAAACTAGCCAACATATACTTTACACTATTTTAGATCATAAACTATAATAAAATAAATTTTCGCATTTTCTGAAGAAAATTATCTGTAACATGGAAAGATTTAAATTAACTGACTTTGGGTAGTGTGAACATTTTAATGATGTTGATTCTACCAATCCATGAACACGGTATGTTCTTCCATCTCTTTATGTCTTCCTCTATCTCTTTTTTCAGTGTCCTGTAGTTTTCCGCATATAGGCCTTTTACCTCCTTATTTAAGTTTATTCCTAGGTATCTTAATTTTCTTGGTGCAATGGTAAATGGGATTTTTTTTTTAGTCTCTCTTTCTGTAAGTTCACTATTGGTGCAAAGAAATGCCATAGATTTCATGGCATTAATTTTGTATCCTGCTACATTGCTGAATTCATTTATTAAGTCTAATAATTTTTTGATGGAGTCTTTAGGGTTTTCTATGTACAGTATCATGTCATCTGCAAATAAGGACAGTTTTCCTTCTTCTTTTCCAATTTGGATGTCTTTTATTTCTTCTTCTTGTCTAATTGCAATGGCTAATACTTCCAGTACTATGTTGAACAGGAATGGTGAAAGTGGCATCCCTGTCTTGTTCCTATTCTTAGGGGAAATGGTTTTAGTTTTTGCCCATTGAGTGTGAAGGTAGGGGAGGATGGGGGTAAAGAGGAGAGATCAACCAAAGGACTTGTATGTATGCATATAAGCATAACCAATGTAAACAGACACCCGTGGGTTGAGGGTGAGTGGGGGGCAATGGCGGGATAAGGACACATATGTAATACCTTAAACAATAAAGAAATTAAATAAATAAAATAAATAAAGCAACTGACATTTTTGGTTTTGTGTAAATGACCTTTCACATGTGTTCATTTTGTTTTCTATGTCTTCAGATTTACTGGATATATGTACTAAATGTTCTGAACTAATTAATCAGAGAGGAAAGAATATCCCTAGGTCTTCTGGCCTCAGTTCTGGCACCAGTACTGCAGTCTTGGCAAGTTTCCTTTGCCTCTGGTAGATCATCGATAAATTTATGAATGTGGATTAGATTATGTCTAAAACATTATCCAATCTCAAAATTTTATGATTTTATGAAAATAGATACATCTAAAGTTTAGTTAAAAAATTAAAAAATCTCAAAGTGTTGAGTCAGAGACATGGAAGCATGGAACAAACTAATGAATCTCAGAGAAAAGGGTATGGAGCCGGAATAGATTAAACAAAAACTTATATGCATATATGCATGACCCATGGACACAGACAACAGGGCAATGAAAGCCTGGGGTGGGATGAGAGGCACGTGCAGAGGGGTAATGGGGGTACATTTGTAATATGCTCAACAATAAAGATAAATTTTAAAAAATTTTGTCATTAAAACATGTGTATAGGTACACACATATATATACTCAAAAGAGGAAATACACTACAGACTAAAAAGTCATATATGGAATTAACAAGTAGGGATTTATCTTTTAGAGTTTTAACAGGAATATCACATGAAAAGGTGAACTAAAAAGAGTGGTTGACAAAAAGAGTGGGAGAATTTAGCATACATCTAGCAATAATTCCAAAAGAAGACAATAGAGGGGACACTAAAGAAGCACTGGTTGAAGAGACAATAATTTAGAATTTTTGTAATAAAAGAAATGTAATGAATCCTCAAATTTAAAGAACACTATAAGTGTGGAGCAAGAGGAATAAAAATAATAAACAAAATGAATAAATAAATAAATTCCACACCTGCAAGCATCATAAAAAAGCTACAACCTCAATGATAAAGAGGAAAAAAAAGTTTACAGCTCCTGCAATAAGAGTTAGTCTACCTGAAAAAGGAAAATTAATACTGAAAGTAGATTTTTAATAAAAAAAGCATACATTCTAGAAGACAATAGAGTATTATCTTACAATTTCTGAAGGTAGATAATTATCAAAGTAGGAATTGATCATGTAAAAATATAAAGTGGAATAAGCACTGCTAATAGAATCCTATATAATAAAGAGGTAATATGCAAATTAAGCCTGATGCCCTCACAATGTACATCTGTGCTGGCAGGGGGTTAGTGAGGTACAACCAAATAACTGAACAGCAGGCTGTGTGGGGCGACCAGACCAGTAGGGGGGGACAATTAGGGGTGACCAGGCCAGCAGGGGGGGCAGTTGGGGACACTCAGGCCAGCTGGGGGTGCAGTAAAAGGTGACCAGGCTTGTGGGGGGGGCAGTTAGGGCTGATCAGGCTGGCAGGGGGGGCAGTGGGGACAATTTGGGGGGCGGGGGGGCAGTGAGGGGCAACTAGGCCAGCAGAAGAGGGCAGTTAAGAGCAACCAGGCTTGCAGGGAGGGGGCAGTTGAAGGCGACCTGGCTGGCAGTGAGGGGCAATTAGGGGTTACCAAGCAGGCAGGCAGGAGTGCAGCTGGGAGCCAGCAGTCCTGGATTATGAGAGGGATGTCCAACTGCCGGTGTAGGCCCGATCCCTGTGGGCCTAAACCAGCAGTGGGACATCCCCCAAGAGGTCCCAGATTGGAGAGACTGCAGGCTGGGCTGAGGGGACCCCCCCATGCACAATTTTCATGCACTGGGCCTCTAGTCTTATATAATAAAGAGCTAATATGCAAATGGTCATCATGCCCTCACACTGTCACACCTTAAGGGCTCAGACACTCAATACTGGGGAGAGAGAAATGGGGACCAGCCAGGCACAAATGAGCTTGCAAGAGAGGAATGGGAACCAACCAGGCTACAGCCCAGGAAAGGGACAAGCCACCCTCCCCATGGTCCTGGGCACCTGCGGCTGCAGCCTGAGTGAAGCTGCCCACCCACAGTCCCATGTGGCAGCGGCCAGTCCAGGTGAAGCTGGCCCAGGTCCTGAGTGCATGTGTCTGGCCAGAGGGAGGGAAGCCTGGGTCCTAGGTGCAGAGCTAGGCAGAGGCGGTTACGGGCAATCAGGCCAGCAGGGGAGCAGTTAGGGGTGATCAGGCCGTTAGGGAAGAAGTTAGGGGTGATCAGGCAGGCAGGCAAAGGTGGTTAGGGGTGATCAGGCAGGCAGGCAGGCCAGCGGTTAGGAGCCAATGGTCCCGGATTGCAAGAGGCAGTCGGACATCCCCCGAGGTGTCCTTGATTGGAGAGGGTGCAGGCTGGGCTGAAGGAACCCCGCCCCCGTTCATGAATTTGGAAGTGGGGGCCTATGTACATCTGTGCCTCAGTTCTCAGAGCTAAATCTGTTGCTCAACTCAACTCAAGGCCAAGCCATAAACATCCTGGAGCAAGAACTGCTACATGGACCCATATGGACTTCCTTTTTTGTAGTTTTCACATCCCTCCTTTGCATATTGGACCAACTCCTGCAACCTAGCCAGCAACCGCTTATTTGCATAAAAGAATTACATTTTGTGACTTTTGCCTTTATAAACCCCAACTCTGTTCTTTCCAGAGCTCAGTTTTAGTTGCTATCTGAATCAGTGTCTCTTGGATTGCAATCCTTTTGCTTATGTAAATGCTTTTGTTCCTTATTATAGCCTAAAATTTTTCTTTGTTGACAAAAATCAATAACCAGTTAATGTCACTTAAAAATTAGAGCAAATTTGAAAGATTCAATACAATAGAAATTACATGTTCTGGCCATAATACAAATTTGAAAGGTCCAAGATGTACACACAAATACACACTCACACATATCATATTATTGGGAACTAAAAGTATGTTCCAAAATAGCATGTATATTAAGTCAGAAATCACACAGAAAATTACTAAGTATCTAGAAATGGATGCCAATGCAAGAGCTATATAGCAAAATTGTGAGATGTAACAAAAATGTTCTTAGAGATAAATTTATAGCTTCAAGTATATCTAATTTTTAATGGAAATTCAACTACTTAACTGAAAGAGTTAGAAAATAACAGAGTGGAATTGAGAACCCAGATGGCAGCATATGTAAATGCTGCTGCTTGCTGCCTCCCATAACCACATCAAAATTACAACTGAAATACAGAACAACCATCATTCAGAACCACATGAAAGCTGGCTAAATGGAAGTCCTACAACTAGGGAAGTAAAGAATAAAGCACACAGAGACTGGTAAGAGGGATGGAGGCACAGATCAGGATGGTCTGGCACCCAATGTGGCATTTTTTTTAATTGGTAGGGATATCTCAGCTGTAGATTTCTCCTGTGAGGAACAAGGGATCCCAGCCCCATACCAGACCCCCAGCCAAAGATTCCAGAGCTGGTAAGAGAAACCAGACTCCCAGCCAAATGTTCCAGAGCTGTTAAGAGCAGTCCTCGTAATTTCAGGTTATAAAAAACAGTGGGAATTGTGACAGAGGGTCTCCTGGAGATCTAGGCAGTTCCTCTTAAAGGTCCAGCACATGAACTTACACGGACTCACTCCCTCTGAGCTCCATTGCTAAAGCAAATGCTCAGGGGCATTAGGGACATATAAAAAGGAACTGGATTGTCTGGCATCAGAGCAAGAGCTCAGGGGTGGCTTTCTCCCATACAGGGGTGCTCCCAGGGCTCATCACTCTTATGCTGAGACCACCCCTGTCACAGAGCTGACTTGCAGCCATAAATGAGTTTCCATTAGGCTGGCTCACACTATTTGCTCCACCCTGGTGATTTCCTGAGACCCCACCCCATCCAATTTGCAACCCCACCCAAGCTGTTTGCAGTGGATTTTCCATATGAATGGCCTGTCATGGGTCAGGATTCAGACTTTCCTAAAATCTCTCAAACAAACTGCAGCTGGCATCAGTGTACCCTATACGTATCAACAAGAGGCCCAAGACAGCTTGGCCTGTCTTTGACACTTCTAAGCCCAACACAAGTAGCAGCCATCTGTAGATCACTCTGTAGCTGTTTCAGGGTGGCCCAAGGCAATGGCTGACTTTGCATCTCTTGGGAGGCCCCAGAGCCAGTGTACCCAGTGGACAACTTCAGACCATACCCGATTACAACTCTAGACATCCATGAGCAACAAACTCAAGGTGCAGACACAGTGAACACCAAAACCCCACTGAAGCAAGTCCTGATCCATAGGGGTGTATCCTTCAGAGCAGCTCTTCCACTGTAGTTGCAGCTGGTCTTCACAGCCAATTGGTCAAGAGGTCAAAGTATCCCACTGATGCCAACAGCAATCAAGGTTCAAATACAATGACCACATGGGGCTGTTCCTAGAGCACCCAGCTCTGGTGAGTAGAGAGGCTGTCACTAGGCCCTACAGGATACCTACTATACACAAGGCCACTCTAACAATTCTAGGAGACATATCAGCTCTATGTAATACATAGAAATAAACACAGGAAAGCAGGCAAAATGTGGGGCAAAGAAACACATTACAAATGAAAGAACAGAAGAAATCTCCAGACAAAGAACTAAATGAAATGGGAACAAACTACTAGATACAGAGTTCAAAACAATGGTTATAGGTTTGCTCAAGAATCTTGAGAGCTACAAAGGACTCAGTGAGACCTTCAAGGATCTTATTGAGAATGTCAAAGACATGAAAAAGAACTAGTCAGAAATTAGGCATACACTAACTGAAATAATTTAGAAGGATTCAACATTAGAGGAATCTGTGACTCAAATAAACAACTTGTAATATGAGAAAGCCAAAAAACACACAATCAGAAAATCAAAAAGAAAAAAAAATAATCTAAAAATATGAAGATAGTGCAAGGAGCCTCTGGAATAATTCCAAGCATACCAACATTCCCATTATGGTGTTCCAGAAGAAGAGAAAGAGCAAGTTATTGAAAACTTATTTGAAGAAATAGTGCCAGAAAACTTCTCCTACATGGTGAAAGAAATAGTCTTACAAGTCCAAGAAGCACAGAGAGTTCCAAACAAGAGGAACCTAAATAGACCCACTCCAAGACACATCATAATTAAAATACTAAAGGTAAAAGACAAAGAGATAATCTTAAAATCAGCAAGAGAAAAGCAGTTACTAAAAAGAAGAAGAATTAAAAAGGATAAAATATATGAACAATAAAATGGGAATAAATACATGCCTATCAATAATTAAACCTAAATATCTTAATAAATGAACAAGGAATCTAATGAACAAAATAAACTGATGAATAAAACAGAACCAGAGGCATGGAAACATAGAACTGACTGACGAATCTCAGAGGGAAGAGAGGAGGGAGGAAGAGATTAAACAATGAACGTATATGCATATATGTATTACCTATGAACACAGACAATAGTGTGGTGAAGACTGGGAGAGATGGGTGCAGGATGGAGAGGGACAATGGCAGGGAAGGGGACACCTGTAATATTCTCAACAATAATGATTTTTTTTAAGAAAATAACAAAGTGGAGCCAAAATAAGATAGAAAGATGATACATTTAATGACAACAAAACCAAAAGTTAGTTCTTTAAAAATAAAAATAATTAGAAGAAAATTGCCTATCAAAATGATCAAAATAGTAAAAAGCAGTTGCTGTCCTTATTCCTCTTCTCCCAGTCTGCCTTAAATTCAATCCAATCAGGCATTTGCTCCATCAAAACTATTTTAGTCAAGGTCATAAAATATCTCCTCATTCCATATTATAGGGGTCAACTTTCAGTTGGTTCTGTTTCTCTGGAGAACCTTGACTGATATACTCAACATATCTAAACCTGAATTTCTGATATTACTTAAAATCTGTTCTACAGGAAGCTTTTAACATTTATTTGATGTCACTTCCATCCTTTATGTTAGTCAAGCTAAAAAATTAGGATCACCTTTGACACATTTTTCTTCACAGGCCTCACATCCAATTTTTAGAGGATCTTTCTTTTTGTACCAGTGGACAGCCAGTCTGAGCATGTCCAGCCCATGACAGGGTGAGTGTAGGCCCAGCTGGCCACTTTGGAAGGGTCGGCCAAGTGGGGATGTACAGAGGATGCCTGGTGTGCTGGGATCCAGGGGTTCCCCATGGACTCCAATCACCTTCCCCAGATTTGCAGGTGTCAGGAAGTTGGCTGAGGGATGGGGAAACTCCACCCTTTCTGACCATAGGTCTGGCAGACCCCCATTCCCTACTGATCCTGATACTACATACAGTCAGAAAACACTGGGGAGTCTCTCCCATTGGCCAAGATGGTAAAGGGGGATGTTCTTACACTGAGCACCAAAAGCTAGAAAGATGAATGGACAGGGCCCAATAACACCAAAAATTAACAGTATAGTTGGATAGAAAAAACCTCCTCCCCTGTCTATCCTTATAAGAACCCAGGGCTTGAGCAGGAATGGGGGATGGTCTTTGAGTCGGGAGTTCCTCATTTTCCCAAGGCCTGGCACCTGAATAAACCTCTTTCCATTGCAGAAGGTAGCTGAACCTGTGTTTAGGTTATATTTTTACTTAACTTTTAAAATATATCTTCAATCTCACCACTTTTCACCACTTCATCTCCTACCTGAATTATTGCAATGGTCTCCTAATAGTTTTCCCTTTTTCTAAAAGAATTGCAGCAATCCCTCATCTGTGATTTTGCTTAGCATGGTTTCCATTGCATGTGACTGACCACAGTCTGAAAATATTAAATGTAAAATTTCAGAAATAAAAAACTCACAAGTTTTAAATTGTATGCCTTTCTGAGTAGCATGATAAAATCTCTCACTGTCTCACCCATCCCATCCAGGATGTGACCAGTGTAACCATGACCAGTGTAACCATGCTGTTTGTAAACACTACCCACACATTAAACCCTTAGTAGCTAGCTTGGTTATCTAATCCACTATTGAGAAATCACTGTGTTGTATTCAAGTAACCCTTATTTTACTCAAAGGCCTCAGAGTGAAAAAATAATGATGCTGGCCAAAGAGAAGCTTCAAAGTGCTTCTTTTAAGTGAAAAGATAAAAATTTTTGACTTAATAAGGAAATAAAAGATGTATATTGAGGTTGCTAAGATCTCTAGTAAGAATGAATCTCCTATCTACAAAATTATGAAGAAAGAAGAAAGAAGTTTGTGCTCCTTTTGCTGTTGCACCTCAAACTGCAAAAGTTAAGGCCAGTGTTGATCAGTTCTTAGTTAAGATAGAAAGCACATTAAATTCATGGGTGAAAAAAATAAAAAGAAAATGCGTTTCAATAAATTTTGGGGTGAATTACATGAACAGAAAATGTGTTGTGACTGAGAGCAATATGTGCTAGATAGCATTAAGACTTATGCAAGGTATCCCCTGGAATGAGTGACCACATTCACATAACTTTTATTGTAGTACTAGAGGCCCAATGCACAAAGATTCATGCAAGAATAGGCTTTCCTTCCCCTGACTGCCAGCACCACCTTTGCTCTGGCCGGAGCCACCTTTCTGCCTTGGTTCTGGCCTGGAGCCGCCTTTCCACTTTACACACTGCCCAGAGGCTGGGAGTGTCTGGGGCAGTGTGGAAAGCCTGCATCATCTCCATGTTGCAAGCGTCCCACCCTGCCCCCGGCCGCTCGGTGCCTGCATGTGCAACTTAACCCACCACCTTTGTTGGATTAATTTGCAAACTCACTCCTGATTGGCTGGTGGGTGTTGTGAAGATATGCTCAATTTGCATCTTTCTCTTTTATTAGTGTAGATGTTACACTTGTTTTATTTTAGTATCAATTATTGTTGCTAATCTCTTATTGTGTGCCATTTATAAATTAGATTTTTATCATGGGCATATACAGTATTCCCCAGTTATCTGTGGTGTATATGTTCCAAGACTCCCAGAGAATGCCTAAAACTGCAAATAGTACCAAATCTTATAAATACAGCATGGGACAAAAGTAGTTTAAGTTATTTGTATGGAAAATAATACAGTAATTAATAAAGAGGCAATAATGACCTCTATGTTTCACATACTCACAACTGTAAACTTACTTTTGTACTCCCCTATACTCTGTTTTATTTTATACATATATACTTATGACAATTTATAAATTAAGCACAGTAAGATTAACAACAACAATAATAATAACTTCCCCTAAGAACAGAAACAAGACAGGGATGCACACTTTCACTACTCCTGTTAGATATAATGCTGGAAGTGCTAGTCATAGTGATCAGACAAGAAGAAATAAAAGGCACCCAAATTGGAAAAGAAGTAAAACTGTCCTTATTTGCAGATGACATGATATTGTACATAGAAAATCCTAAAGATTCCATCAAAAAACCACTATACTTAATAAATGAAATTGGCAATGTAGCAGGATACAAAATTAGCACCCAGAAATCTATAGCATTTTTATATACCAACAGTGAACTCACAGAAAGAGAAACTAAAAACACAAAAAATGTCATTTACCATAGCAACAAAAAATTAAGATACCTAGAAATAAACTTAACTAAGGAGGTAAAACACCTGAACTCAGAAAACTACAGAACGTTGAAAAGAGAGATAGAGGGTTCCTTTTTCTCCACATACTTGCCCGCAATTGTCATTTGTTGACTTATTGATAATAGCCATTCTAACAGGTGTGAGATGGTATCTCATTGTCATTTTGATTTGCATTTCTCAGATGATTAATGACTTTGAACATGTTTTCATATGTCTCTTGGTGCTCTGTATTTCCACTTTTGAAAAGTATCTATTCAGCACCTTTGCCCATTTTTTGATTGGATTGTTTATCTTCCTTTTGTTAACATGTATGAGTTCCCTGTAGATTAGGCCCTTATTGAATATAACATTGGAAAATATGTTCTCCCATACAGTGGGAACCCTGGTGCACTGCTGGTCAGAATGCAGACTGGTGCAGCTATTGTGGAAAAGGGTATGGGGTTTCCTCAATAAAGGAACTCCCATTTGACCCAGTAACCCCATTTCTAGGAATGTTTCCCAAGAAATCAGAAACACCAAACAGAAAGGACATATGCACCTCTATGTTCATAGCAGCACAATTTACAATAGCTAAGATTCGGAAACAGCCTAAGTGCCCATCAGAAGATGAGTGGATTAAAAATCAGTGGTACATCTACACAATGGATACTACACTGCTGTAAAAAAGATAGTACGCTTACCATTTGCAACAGCATGATGGATATGAAGGGTATTATGCTAAGCAAAATAAGCCAGCAGGAGAAAGATAAATATCACATGATTTCACTCATTTGTGGAATTTAATGAACAACATAGTATGATGAACAAAAATAGAGCCAGAGACATAGAAGCATCAAACAGACCATCAAACTTCAAAGGGAAGGCATAGAAGGGTGTATGTGGGGCTAAAAGATCAACCAAAGGACTTGTATGCATGCATATAAGCATAAGCAATGGACACAGTCACTAGGGGAGTGAGGGCATGTGCTGCTGGTGGGAGTGGCTGGGGAGAGGTCAATGGGGGAAAAGGAGACATATGTAATGCTAGATATAATATTTAAAACAATAAAGAATTGAGAGAGAGAGAGAGAGAGAGAGAGAGAGAGAGAGAGAGAAACAAGTGGAAGAATATACCATGTTCATGGATTAGAATCAACAACATTAAAATGTCCATACTACCCAAAGCAATCTATAGATTCGATGCAATCACCATTAAAATACTAATGGCATATTTCACAGACCTAGAACAAACTCTACAAAAAACTTATATGGAATTAAACAAAAGACCCTGAATAGCTGCTGCAATCTTGAGAAAAAAGAACAGAGTTGGAGGGATCACAATACCAGATATCTAGTTATACCACAAAGCCACTGTTCTCAAAACAGTATGATGCTGGCACAAGAACAGACACATAGACCAATGGAACAGAACAGAGAACCCGAAAATCAACCCAAACCACTTGATATTTGACAAAGGAGGCAAGAGCATGCAATGGAGTCAAGACAGCTTCTCCAATAAATGGTGTTGGAAAAATTGGACAGATACATGCAAAAAAAAAACAAAAGAAACTGGACCACCAACTTACACCATACACAAACATAAACTCAAAATGGATAAAAGACTTAAACATAAGATGGGAAACCATAAAAATCTTGGAAGAATACATAGGCAGCAAAATATCAGATATAGATTGTAGCAATATGTTTACTGACACATCTCCTATGCCAGTAGAAACAAAGGAGAAAATAAATAAATGGGACTACATCAAAATAAAAAGAGCTTCTGTACAGCCAATGAAACTATCAACAAAGCCACACGACAACCTACTGAATTGGAGAATATATTTGCCAATGTGATCTCCCATAAGGTTCTAATCTCCAAAATGTATAGGGAACTCATACAACTTCACAAAAGGAAGATAAACAATCCAATCAAAAATGGGCAAAGGACCTAAGCAAGCACTTTTCAAAGAGAACATACAAAAGGCCAAGAGACATATAAAAACATGCTCAAAGTCACTAATCTTCTGAGACAGCAAATTAAAATGACAATGAGGTATCACCTCACATCTGTCAGAATGGCTAACATCAACAAATCAGTAACAAGTGCTGGCACAGATGTGGGGAAAAGGGAATCCTCATACATTGCTGGTGGGAATGCAGACTGGTGTAGTCTCTGTGGAAAACAGTATGGAGTTCCACAAAAAGTTAAAAATGGAACTCCCATTTGACCCAGTAATCCCACTCCTAGAAATACGTCCCCCAAAAATCAGAAACACTAATCAGAAATACACACACATATGCATCTCTATGTTCAAAGCAGCACAATTTACAATACCTAAGATTTAGAAACAGCCTAAGTGCCCATCAGCCAATGAGTGGATTAAAAAACTGTAGTACATCTACACAATGGAATACTATGTTGCTATAAAAAAGAAAGCACTCTTACCAGCCTCAACAGCATGGATGGACCTGGAGAACATTATGCTAAGCGAAATAAGCCAGTCAGAGAAAGATAAATATCACATGATCTCACACAGTTTTAGAATATAATGAACAGCATAAACTGGTGAACAAAACCAGATCCAGAGACACAGAATCATGGAACAGTCCATCAAATCTCAGAGGGAAGGCAGAGAAGGGTGGGCCTGGGATAAGGGATATAAGAGATCAACCAAAGAACTTGTGTGCATCTATTTATATAAAAACCCTGGGTGTAACATCACGACAGAGGCTGAACCAACCAGAAGGAAGTCAGTCCTGCAGGGGTCATCTTGGAAATGGCTGCACCCTCCCCTAGCTGTTTCCCACAAGGGCAGTGAGGTTTCAGGCAGGAACCCGCCCTTGGAGCATGGACACACTTAGTCCTGGGTCGTGTTGCCAAGGGCTGCGCCCTCCCCAAGCTGTTTCCCAGGAGAGTGAGGTTTGAGGGAGGAACTGGCCCTCGGAGCATGGAGGCATATCTTTACAAAGTTTTAATACATCATATTAGAGGTTGTGGTGGTAGTTTTACCCACAGTGTCTATAGGAAATGCTGCAAATTTACTTATCAGTGGAAGCACCTTTCATTCCCAATATAAATTATCCATTCCACTAAATGAAACTTCAATTTCTAGACTCGACATAAACAGTGAAGTTGCTAAAACTATTAAAAAGGCCCAACTTCTCATTACTGATGAATGCACCATGGCATCCAGTCATGCTATAAATGCCATGCACAGATTACTAAGAGAAATTTGAATGTTGTATTTGGTGGGAAAGTTCTCCTCCTTGGAGGGGATTTTTGACAATGTCTCAGTATTGTACTGCATGCTATGCGATCGGCCATTGTTCAAATGAGTTTAAAGTACTGTGATGTTGGGAGAACCAAGATGGCGGCGATATAGGCAGACGCGTCCCAGGTCATGTCCCGGAGCAAATGGAATGAACAGCTGAAACTAGTAACACCCACACCGAATTGGCGAAATTGCTCAGCTGGTGAGAGGGTTTGCAGCCGGGAAGAGCAGAACTCCCCTGGAAAGGTAAAAAAAAACCAGGGATTTGGGCAGGAAAGTTTGCCAGACCTCTGAGCCCAGAGAGTCGGAGGGAGACCGCGTGGCAGACAGCCGCGTCCCTTGGGACAGGCACAGCCCCTGACGGGGGAAAGGAGAACCGCGGGATTCCTGGCGCCACCAGGGAAATTGAGAGCTGGGTTCTGTGATCACGGAGGACTGAGCCTAAAGGGGGCAGCCTGAAGAGCTGACCTGACCATACAGTCCCGGTAAGAGAAGAAGCTTACAGAAACCAAGCCTTCCCCGTTTCCGCGGCCAGCATTTGTTTGTCTGTTTTCCCTGAATCCTGTTCATGGGACATTTCGGATACAGACACTCACCTGTGCTGAAGACAGGGAGAGTGTGCGGAGGAGTGGAATCTGGGGAGAGGCTGGGGAGAGAGGGGGAGCCGGGAGAGGTGGCAGCGAATTGAGTGCTGAGACACCCCTGAGCCCAAGACTGGGGCAGCCACTCTCTCCAGAGAGTGAGGCTCCTCCCCCCGGCCCCCAGGCAAGGAGCACAGCCACACCCAGATTCCACCCTGTACGAGATCAAGGATTAAAATAACCTTATCAGTCCCTGGGAGTTAACAGGGTCTGGCCTATAGAGGGATTTTCAATCCCAGCAACAACATAGCGCCGGTAACTAACTATTACGCAGTCAGCTCTGGGCAGTGAACTTCCACTGGAAAGAGAGGCCCTATAGCCCCAGAGGCCAACCCCAGAACACAGCCACCCAGAGGCTGACCCACAAACGGACTCTTTGCTAAACACAAAATAAGGCAGTCTGGGAAATAAATGCGACCTGCTTTAAAATAAGGACTGTGGTTCACAACACAGAGGAACAGTATATCGCAGGGAAACTCAACACTCTCCTGAATACCTGGAAGGTCTAAGGCGAGCCACACTGAAGAATAGAAGAACCGAAGGACCTTCACTACTGCATTTTTTTTTTTTCTTTTTTCACTTTTTAACTAAGAAATCAATTTTTTTTTCTGTTCTTTTTTTTTCTTTTTCCATCACCTGATTTTACCCTTTTAATTACTACCTTCTTATTTTTTAACCAGTATTATTACTGCTACCATTTTACCATTTTTTAAAGTGCCATTTTATTTTCTCTTTATTTTATTTTGGGATTAGTGTTCTCCATTCTATTTTCATCGTTATATTATTGGTTGTTTCTAGTTTGCATTCATATCCAGGGAGCTGTTGCTGGAATTTGTTGGGATTAATGGCTGTTCTATAGGAGTATTCTCCTCATATAAAAAGTCTCTTCCCCTCTTCCACTTCATTCTCTCTTTTCGCTCTTTTTTTTTTTTTTTCTTTTCTCGCTTTTATTTTCCCCCCTCCTTTTTCCCGATTTCATTTTTGCACTCCTTTTTTTGGTCCCTACTTCTCTTTTCTTTTTTTTCTTTTATCTTTTTCTCTTCCTTCTTCCTTATCCCCTAAATCTCTTAGTTCAGGTAGTCACCTTTATTTGGAGTTATTAATATCGTGACTATATTTGTGTATAGTGCCTGGTACGTGGTGCCTTGTTGTGTTGTATTTTGTGCCTTTAAATCAATGCAGCAGATCCAAGCAACAGCAACCTCCTGAGCACCACATCCTCTGCTGAGGAAGAGCAGCTGTACGTGAAACCTCGCCCCACCAGCCAGAAGAGCCACCACAGCTGTGAACAGCACCCACCAGAGGAGCTGCTGCCAACTGAAGAGCAGCAGCTACCGCAACAGCCCGAAGAGCAACCACAGACCAAGGTGTCACTGCCACCCAGGGAGCAACCACTGAACGACTCAACATCTAGATATGTCAGTCAGATCAAACATGGGTAGACAAAGAAACCCCCAAAGGAAAGAGAAGGAGGACTCTCCAGAAAAGCAGCTAAGTAATACAGAGGCATGCAACATGACAGATAAAGAATTCAGAATAAGGGTTCTAGAGTGCATAAACCGGATGGAGGAAAAAATCGACAACCTCTTCAAGAAGCAAGAAGAAACAGATGAAAAAATCGATAACATATGGAAGAAGCTAGAAGAAACAGATGAAAAAATCGATAACATATGGAAGAAGCTAGAAGAAACAGATGAAAAAATCAACAACTTAAGTAAGACCCAAGAAGAAATGAAGAGTGATATAGCTGCAATGAAAAACTCCATTGAAAGTATCAACAGTAGACTAGGAGAAGCGGAGGACCGAATTAGTGAATTAGAAGACAAGGAAGCAAAACACACCCAAAATGTACTGCAATTGGAGAAAAAAATTAAAAGACAGGAGGAGAGCCTAAGGGAGCTTTGGGACAACATGAAACGAAACAACATACGAATAATAGGAGTACCAGAACAACAGAAGGATGAACAAGGATTAGAAAACCTACTTGAAGAAATAATATCAGAAAACTTTCCTGAGGTGGGGAAGAAAAAAGTCACACAAGCCCAGAGAGTCCCAAACAAGGTGAACCCGAAAAGACCCACACCAAGACACATCATAATCACCATGGCAAATGTTCAGGACAAAGAGAGAATCTTACAGGCTGCAAGAGAGAGACGGAAAGTTACATACAAGGGATCTCCCATTAGACTGTCAAATGATTTCTCAACAGAAACACATCAGGCCAGAAAAGAATGGACTGAAATTTACAAAGTGATGCAAAGCAAAGGACTGAATACAAGAATACTCTATCCAGCAAGGCTATCATTCAAACTTGAAGGGGAAATAAGAAGCTTCACAGACAAAAAAAGGCTAAGGGAGTTTGTCACCACCAAGCCAGCAATGCAAGGAATGCTAAAGGGACTGGTATAAAAAGAAGAAATAAAAAGCTCAGAAAGAAAACAGCCACACACACACACAAAAAGAAATGGCTACAAACAAGTACCTTTCAATAATAACTTTAAACGTAAACGGACTAAATGCTCCAACCAAAAGACATCGAGTGGCTGAATGGATAAAAAAACATGACCCATACATCTGCTGTCTACAAGAAACTCACCTCATTAGAAGGGACTCACACAGACTGAAAGTGAAAGGATGGAAAAATATCTTTCAGGCAAATGGAAAGGAAAAGAAAGCTGGGGTAGCAATACTTATATCGGACAAAATAGACCTCAAAGTGAAGGCCTTAACAAGAGATAAGGAAGGCCACTTCATAATACTAAAGGGATCAATACAACAAGAAGATATAACCCTGGTAAACATATATGCACCCAATGTAGGAGCACCCAAATTCATAAAAAAACTCCTGGAAGATATCAAAGGAGAGATAGACAACAATACAATCATAGTAGGGGACTTTAATACACCATTGACAGCACTGGATAAGTCCTATAGACAAACAATCAGCAAAGATACAGCAATCCTAAATGACTCACTAGATCAGATGGACTTAATAGACATCTTCAGAACACTTCACCCCAAAGCCAGGGAATATACGTTCTTCTCAGGTGCTCATGGTACATCTTCAAAAATAGACCACATATTGGGTCACAAGCAAAGTATCCCCAAATTCAAGAAGATTGAAATCATAAAAAGCATCTTCGCAGACCACGATGGCATAATACTAGAAATAAACTACAATAAAAACAACCCAAAATACTCAAACACCTGGAAGCTGAATAGCATGTTATTAAATATTGATTGGGTTACCAATGAGATCAAAGAAGAAATTAAAAACATCCTGGAAACTAATGACAATGAAAACACAACAATCCAAAACCTATGGGACACAATGAAAGCAGTCCTGAGAGGGAAGTTTATAGCTCTACAGGCCTATCTCAAAAAACAAGAAAAAATGGTAGTAAATCATCTAACTCTACAACTCAAAGAATTAGAAAGAGAGCAACAAGAAAACCCCAGAGTGAGCAGAAGGAAGGAGATCATAAAGATTAGAGCAGAAATAAATGACATAGAGACCAAAAAAACAATACAGAAAATCAATGAAACCAAGAGGTGGTTCTTTGAAAGGATAAACAAGATTGACAAACCTCTAGCCAGACTCACCAAGAAGCAGAGAGAGAGGACCCAAATAAATAAAATCAGAAACGATAGAGGCGAAATAACAACACACCCCACAGAAATACAAATGATTGTTAAAAAATACTATGGACAGCTCTACTCCAACAAACTAGACAACCTGGAGGAAATGGACAAATTCCTAGAAAAATACAACATTCCAAAACTCAATCAGGAAGAATCTAAAAATCTCAACAGGCCAATAACTATGGAAGAAATTGAAGCAGTCATCAAAAAGCTTCCATCAAACAAAAGCCCAGGACCAGACGGCTTCACAGGGGAGTTTTACCAAACATTCAAGGAAGAACTAAAACCTATCCTCCTGAGACTACTACAAAAAATTCAAGAGGAAGGATCACTTCCAAGCTCATTCTATGAAGCCAGCATCACCCTAATATCAAAACCAGGGAAAGACAACACAATGAAAGAGAATTACAGGCCAATATCCCTCATGAACATAGATGCCAAAATCCTCAACAAAATCTTAGCAAATCGGATCCAGCAGTACATCAGAAAGATCATACACCATGACCAAGTAGGATTTATCCCAGGGATGCAAGGATGGTACAATATCCGCAAATCAATAAACGTGATACATCACATAAACAAATTGAAAGAAAAAAACCACATGGTTATATCAATTGATGCAGAAAAAGCATTTGACAAAATTCAACACCCATTTTTGATAAAAACTCTCAGCAAGGTGGGAGTAGAAGGATCATACCTCAACATAATAAAAGCCATATATGACAGGCCCACAGCCAACATCATACTCAATGGACAAAAACTAACACCATTTCCCCTAAGAACAGGAACAAGACAGGGATGCCCCCTCTCACCACTCCTGTTCAACATAGTACTGGAAGTGTTAGCCATTGCAATTCGGCAAGAAGAAGAAATAAAAGGCATCCAAATTGGAAAAGAGGAAGTAAAACTGTCCTTATTTGCAGACGACATGATATTATACATACAAAACCCTAGAGATTCCATCAAAAAGCTACTAGACTTAATACATGAATTTGGCAATGTAGCAGGATACAAAATGAACCCCAAGAAATCTGAGGCATTTCTATACACCAATAGTGAACTTTCAGAAAGAGAGATTATAAAAACAATCCCGTTTACCATTGCACCAAAAAAAATTAAGCTACCTATGAATAAACTTAACTAGAGAGGTAAAAGACCTCTACTCAGAAAACTACAGGACGTTGAAAAAAGACATAGAGGAAGACATAAACAGATGGAAGAACATACCGTGTTTATGGATTGGTAGAATCAACATCATTAAAATGTCCATACTACCCAAAGCAATCTATAAATTCAACGCACTTCCCATTAAAATACCAACGGCATACTTCAGAGATCTAGAACGAACTCTCCAAAAATTCATCTGGAATAAAAAAAGACCCCGAATAACTGCAGCAATCCTGAAAAAGAACAAAGTAGGTGGGATCTCAATACCAGATATCAAGTTGTATTACAAAGCCACTGTTCTCAAAACTGCCTGGTACTGGCACAAGAATAGGCATATAGATCAATGGAATAGAATAGAGACCCCAGAAATCGGCCCGAACCAATATGCTCAATTAATATTTGACAAAGGAGGCAAGAACATACAATGGAGCCAAGATAGTCTCTTCAATAAATGGTGCTGGGAAAATTGGACAGATATATGCAAGAAAATGAAACTAGACCACCAAAATACACCATACACAAAAATAAACTCAAAATGGATAAAGGACTTAAATGTACGACAGGAAACCATAAAAATTCTAGAAGAATCCAAAGGCAACAAAATCTCAGACATATGCCGAAGCAATTTCTTCACTGATACAGCTCCTAGGGCACTTGAAACTAAAGAAAAAATGAACAAATGGGACTACATCAAAATAAAAAGCTTCTGCACAGCAAAAGAAACCATCAACAAAACAACAAGAAAACCCACTGTGTGGGAAAACATATTTGCCAATGACATATCTGATAAGGGCCTAATCTCCAAAATTTATAGGGAACTCATACAACTTAACAAAAGAAAGATAAACAATCCAATCAAAAAATGGGCAAAGGACCTAAATAGACACCTTTCAAAAGAGGACATCCAGAAAGCCAAGAGACATATGAAAACATGCTCAAAGTCACTAATCATCCGAGAGATGCAAATCAAAACAGCAATGAGGTACCATCTCACACCTGTCAGACTGGCTATCATCAACAAATCAACAAACGACAAGTGCTGGAGAGGATGTGGAGAAAAAGGAACACTTGTGCACTGCTGGTGGGAATGCAGACTGGTGCAGCCACTATGGAAGACAGTATGGAGTTTCCTTAAAAAACTGAAAATGGAACTCCCATTTGACCCTGTGATCCCACTTCTAGGAATATATCCCAAGAAACCAGAAACACCAATCAGAAAGGATATATGCACCCCTATGTTCATAGCAGCACAATTCACCATAGCTAAGATCTGGAAACAGCCTAAGTGCCCATCAGTAGATGAATGGATTAGAAAACTGTGGTACATCTACACGATGGAATACTATGCTGCTGTAAAAAGGAAGGAACTCTTACCATTTGCCACGTCATGGATGGAACTGGAGAGCATTATGCTAAGTGAAATAAGCCAGTCAATAAAGGAAAAATACCACATGATCTCACTCATTCATGGACAATAGAGACCATTATAAACTTTTGAACAATAATAGATACAGAGGCAGAGCTGCCCCAAACAGATTGTCAAACTGCAGCGGGAAGGCCGGGGAGGGTTGGGGGGCAGGAGGTAGGGGGGTAAGAGATCAACTAAAGGACTTGTATGCATGCATATAAGCATAACCAATGGACATAAGACACTGGGTGATAGGGGAGGCTAGGGGACTGTCTAGGGCGGGGGGATAAAATGGATACATATGTAATACCCTTTGTAATACTTTAAGCAATAAAAAAAAAGAAAAAAAAGTACTGTGATGTTTGGGGATGTTTCAGAAAGTTGTCTCTTACAACAAATATGAGATCAGGGGAATCTGCTTATAGTGAATGGTTAGTAAAACTTGGAGATGGCAAACTTGATAGCAGTGTTCATTTAGGAATGGACATTATTGAAATCACCTGTGAAATGATTTGTAATGGATCTATTATTGAAGCTACCTTTGGAAATACTATATCTATAAATAATATTAAAAATATCTAAACGTGCAATTCTTTGTCCAAAAAATGAGCATGTTCAAAAATTAAATGAAGAAATTTTGGATATACTCAGTGGAAATTTTCACACATATTTGAGTGATGATTCCATTGATTCCACAGATGATGCTGAAAAGGAAAATTTTTGCATCGAATTTCTTAATAGTTTTACTCCTTTGTGAATGCTGTGTCATAAATTAAAATTGAAAGTTGACGCAATCATAATGCTATTGAGAAATCTTAATAGTAAATGGGGTCTTTATAATGGTACCAGATTTATTATCAAAAGATTAGAGGCCCGGTGCACAAAAATTTGTGCACTCAGGGGAGGGGGGGGGTCCCTCAGCCCAGCCTGTGTCCTCTCGCAGTCTCGGACCCCTCGGGAGATAACGACCTGCTGGCTTAGGCCTGCTCCCAGGTGGCAGAGGGCAGGCCCAATCCCTAGGTGCAGCCCCTGGTCAGGCTCAGAGCAGGGCCGATTGGGGGGTTGGGGCACCGCCCCCTGTCACACTCAAGGCAGGGTCCATGGGGAGGTTGCGGCGCCACCCCCTGTCACGCACAGAGCAGGACCCATCAGGGGGTTTGGGGCTCCGTACCCTGTCACGCACAGAGCAGGGTCAATCAAGGAGTTGGGGAGCTCCCCCCTGTCATGCACAGAGCAGGGCCACTCAGGGGGTTGAGGAGCTCCCCCCTGTCACTCACAGAGTAGGGCCAATAGGGGAGTTGGGGCACCGCCCCCTGTCACACTCAGGACAGGGCCGCTGAGGAGGTTATGGCTCTACCCCATCACACACAGAGCAGGGCCCGTGCGGGTGGGGGTTGGGGCGCTGCCCTCTATCACCCACAGAGCAGGGCTGATCAGGTGGTTGGGGCGCCGCCACTCACACTCAGGGCAGGGCCGATGGGGAGGTTATGGCTCTACCCCGTCACACACAGAGCGGGGCCCGTGGGGGGGGGGGTTGGGACGTCGCACCCTGTCACACACAAAGCAGGGCTGATCAGGGGATTGAGGCGCCGCACCCTGTCACACACAGAGCCGCAGGGCAATCAGGGGGTTGGGGAGCTCCCCACTATCAGGAACAGATCAGGGCTGATCAGGGGGTTGGGGCACCTTCCCCTGTCAGGAACAGAGCAGGGTGGATAGGGAGGTTGTGGCTCCACCCCCTGTCACACACAGAGCCGAAGGGCGATCAAGGGGTTTGGGCGCTGCCCCCTGTCATGCTGATCCCAGTGCTGGGAGGCATATTACCCTTTTACTATATAGGATAGAGGCCTGGTGCATAGGTGCGGCTGGCTGGTTTGCCCTGAAGGGTGTCCTGGATCAGGGTGGGGGTCCCCACTGGGGTGCCTGGCCAGCCTGGGTGAGGGGATGATGGCTGTTTTCAGGCCGACTGAAGCTCCCAACTGCTCCTTTTTTTATTTTCTTTTTTTTATTCTGGGCCAGCTTTAGCTCTGGCTCCAGCTCTGAGGCTTCTGCTGCTGAAAGAAGGTATCTGATTTGTTTCGGTTCTATAATCGAAACACTGTATAACTCCAGCTCTAAGATCCCGGCCTCGCTGAAGGCAGGTTTCTGGGGTTTTGTTTAGGTTCTATATTCATTACAATGTTTCTTAAACTGCAAGCTCAGAGGCCGGCAAAGCAGGCGGGGAGCATTGGTTTCCTCCGTCACTGAAGCAAGCAAGCCTCATGTTAGTTTCAAGCTGCCTGGCTGCCAGCCATCTTGGCTGGCAGTTAATTTGCATATCTCGCTGATTAGCCAATGGGAAGGGTAGCAGTCGTACGCCAATTACCATGTTTCTCTTTTATTAGATCGGATTGCGACCTAACATTACCAAAGCTGAAGTATTAACAGGATCTGCAGAGGGAGAGGTTGTTCTGATTCAGAGAATTGAATTGTCCCACAGACTCTAGACAGAGTAAGCATAATCCTACCTGAACCCATTTTTGCACATGGTCAGTTATATGTTGTTTTCTCTCAAGTTTAAAGAGCATGTGACGTTAAAGTTCTAAATACTTCAGCACAAGGGAAATTAGTCAAGCACTCTGAAAGTGTTTTCACTCTTTGTAATGTACAGGGAGATATTAGAATAAGTTTAATCACTTTATCAGTCATTGTTTGCATCACTATTGTTTTTATAACATGTTTTTGTTGTTTTTATATCATGTTTTTGTTGTTTTCATATTATGTTTTTGTCATTTTTATATCATGCCTCTGTTGTTGTTATATCCTTTTGTTACTGTTTATTTATTAATAAATTTATATATTATTTTCATATACATTTTACTAATTTCTTTCATCTCTCACACTTCAATTATAGAGAAAGGGCAAATAGCAATATTAAAATATTTCCACTAATTAATTCCCTTTCAATGTGCATGAATTTTGTGCACCAGGCTTACTAACATAACGAATGGACACAGACAATGGGGTGGACAGTGAAGTCCCAGGTTTGGGGGCAAGGGCGGTCTGGGAGAGGACAATGCCGGGAAAAGGGGTCACATTTAATCCTTTTGACAATAAAGAATTAATAGTAATAATAATAATATACTTTGAGAAAATATATTGATGTGGGTTCTCCCTATCTCCAGTAATTTTTATATTTTTTTGGTTTGAATCCTTTCCTGAAACTTGCAGCAAATGGCCTAGTGCAGTGGTTGGCAAACTGCAGCTCATGAGCCACTTGAGTGTGGCTTTTCCACAAAATACCACTTATGGGTGCGCATGTACAGTGCGATTGAAACTTTGTGGCCCATGCGCAAAAATCAATATTTTGTTTAAGAGCCACACTCAAGGGGCCAAAGAGCCACATGTGGCTCGTGAGCCTCAGTTTGCCGACCACTGGCCTAGTGTTATTTGTTTCAGGGGATCCCATTTCAGATATGCTGAAAACTTTCTGGCAAGCACACTGACATCAATCAGAACACATTATTTGGCCAGGTCTTCCATCCACAAATTTAATGGTTTTTTATCTCCCAACTAAGCACTTATCAAGCATTGTGGTCATAAATTTTACAGTTTGAGATGTGACAACAAAACTAGCAAATTTATTTTTCCTTTTTCAAAATTTCATGGATAGAAGATTCATACTTATGATAGATCTTAACCTCACCATACATTTTAAAAATTTTCTTATTAAATCAAGAGTTTCACCTTTTTGCTTTAAAAGCACTTTACAGTATCTCATTGGCATACATGAATTCCAACATTAATTCTCTTGTGCTTTGGGACCATTATTAAGTAAACTAAGGGTTACTTTAACACAAGCTCTGCAATGTCTGGAGAGGCAATCTGATAACTGTAATGGTTACTAAGTGACTACTGGGCAGAAAGCATATACAGCATGAATATACTGGACAAAGGGATGATTTATGTTTGGGGCAGACAGAGCAGGACAGCATGAGATTTCTTCATGCTACTCAAAATAGAGTGCAATTTAATACTTATGAGTTATTTACTTCTGCATTTTTAATGTATTTAATAGCTTCAAAATGCAATATACAACTGGTAACTGAAACTGCAGAAAACAAACTGCAAATAAAGGTGGATTACTGTATGTATGAGGTGGGGGAAGCATAATCTTATATAATAAAAGCCTAATATGCTAAGTGTCCAGTCATCCAGTCAATCGTTCAACCAATCAAAACATAATATTAATGTTAATGATACGCTAAGGCTGCTCAACCGCTCCCTATGTCATGCACTGACCACCAGGGTCAGACGCTCCAACTGGTAGGTTAGATTGCTGCTGGGGTCCAGCTGATCAGGACTGAGTGAGAAGGGCCAGACATGCCCTGGAGCCCTCCCACGGTCCCTCCCCGGCTGGCCAATCTCCTGTGTCCCTTCCCAGCACTGATCTTGCACCAGTGGGGTCCCTCAGCCTGGCCTGCATCTTGTTGCAATCCGGGACCCATCTGGGGATGTTGGAGAGCAGGTTTCAGCTTGATCCCACAGGCCAGGCCGAGGGACCCCACTTGTTCACAAATTCGTGTACCAGGCCTCTAGTATATATAGGGTTTGGTACCAACCTTAGTTTCAGGAATTTGCTGGGTTCTTGGAAGGTATCCACATGGTTAAAGGGGACTATTATAGTCTTAACAGAACAGTCAGAATATACCTTCTAAAAAATGTAAATCAAATCATTTTACTTCTCTGTTCAGAAAACACCAGTGTCCCTCCATTTCTATTTTTTCAATCTTTAATTTCTTTATTGATTAAGATATTACATATGTGACCTTGTCCCCCCATAACCCCCCCTCCCACTCATGCTCTCATCGCCCTGTTGTCTGTATCCATTGGTTAGGCTTATATGCATGCATACAAGTCCTTTGGTTGATCTCTTGCCTTACCCCCAACCTCCCCTACCTTCCCTCTGAGGTTTGACAGTCTGATCGCTGCTTCTCTGTCTCTGGATCTGTCCCTGTTTATCAGTGTATGTTGTTCACTATATTCCACAAATGAGTGAGATCATGTGATATTTATCTTTCTCTGACTAACTTATTTCACTTAGCATAATGCTCTCCAGTTCCATCCATGCTGTTGCAAATGGCAAGAATTCCTCCTTTTTTACCGCACCATAGTATTCCATTGTGTAGATGTACAACAGTTTTTTAATCCACTCATCTGCTGATGGGCACTTCAGATGTTTCCAAATCTTAGTTATGGTGAATTGTGCTGCTATGAACATAGGGGTGCATATATCCTTTCTGATTGGTGTTTTGAGCTTCTTGAGATATATTCCTAGAAGTGGGATCACTGGGTCAAATGGGAGCTCCATTTTTAGTTTTTTGAGGAAACTCCATACTGTTCTCGACAGTGGCTGCACCAGTCTGCATTCCCACCAGCAGTGAAAAATGGTTCCGTTTTCTCCACATCCTCTCCAACACTTGTTGTTTGTTGATTTGTTGATGACAGCCATTCTGACAGGTGTGAGATGATACCGCGTTGTCGTTTTGATTGGCATCTCTTGTATAGTTAGTGACTTTGAGCATGTTTTCATATGTCTTTCTGCCTTCTGTATGTCCTCTTTTTAAAAGTGTCTATTTAGGTCTGTTGCCCATTTTTGATTGGATTATCTTCCTTTAGTTGTTTGAATTCCCTGTAAATGTTGTAGATTAAACCCTTATCTGTGAAAACATTAGCAAATATGTTCTCCCATGTAGTGGGCTTTCTTGTTGTTTTGTTGATGGTTTTCTTTGATGTGCAGAAGCTTTTTATTTTGATGTATTCCCATTTGTTTATTTTCTCATTAGTTTCCAATGCCCTAGGAGCAATATTAGTGAAGCAATTCCTTTGGTATATATCTGTGATTTCACTGCCTGTGGATTCCTCTAGTATTTTTATGGTTTCCCACCTTATGTTTATGTCCTTTATTCATTTTGAGTTTATTTTTGTGTGTGGTGTAAGTTGGTGGTATAGTTTCATTTTTTTGCAAGTATCTGTCCAATTTTTCCAACAGCATTTATTGAAGAGACTGTCTTGACTCCATTGTATGCTCTTGCCTCCTTTGTCAAATACTAATTGAGCATAGTGGTTTGGGTCGATTTCTGGGTTCTCTATTCTATTCCATAGATCTATATGTCTGTTCTTGTGCCAGTACCAAACTGTTTTAAGAACAATGGCTTTGTAAAACAGCTTGATATCTGGTATTGAGAGCCTACCTACTTTGTTCTTTTTTCTCAGGATTGCTTCAGCTATTTGAGGTATTTTTTTTTTATTCCAGATGAATTTTTGGAACATTTGTTCTAGATCTGTGAAATATGCGGTTGGTATTTTAATGGGGAGTGCATTGAATCTATAGATTGCTTTGGTTAGTACGGACATTTTGATGATGCTGATTCTACCAATCCATGAACACGGTATGTTCTTCCATCTGTTTATGTCTTTCTCTTTCTCTTTTTTCAATGTCCTGCAGTTTTTCGCATATAGGTCTTTTATCTCCTTAGATAAGGTTATTCCTAGGTATCTTAATTTTTTTTGGTGCGATGGTAAATGGGATTGCTTTTTTAGTCTCTCTTTCTGTAAGTTCACTATTGGTGTAAAGAAATGCTATAGATTTCTTGGCATTAATTTTGTATCCTGCTACATGGCTGAATTCGTTTATTAAGTCTAATAATATTTTGATGGAGTCTTTAGGGTTTTCTATGTATAGTATCATGTCATCTGCAAATAAGGACTGTTTCCTTCTTCTTTTCCAATTTGGATACCTTTTATTTCTTCTTGTTGTCTGATCGCAATGGCTAGTACTTCCAGTACTATGTCAAACAGGAGTGGTGAGAGTGGGCATCTCTGTCTTATTCTTGTTCTTAGGGGAAGTGGTTTATTTTTTTCCCATTGAGTATGATGTTGGCTGTGGGTTTGTAATATATGGCTTTTATTATGTTGAGGTATGATCCCTCTATTCCTACCTTGCTGAGAGTTTTTATCAAGAAAGGGTGTTGCATTTTGTCAAATGCTTTTTCTGTGTCAGTTGATATGACTGTGTGATTTTTATTTCTCAATTTGTTTATATGATGTATCACATTTATTGATTTGCAGATATTGTACCATCCTTGCATCCCCAGGATAAATCCTACTTGGTCATGGTGTATGATCTTTCTGGTGTATTGCTGGATCCTATTTGCAAGAATTTGGTTGAGAATTTTGGCCTCTATGTTCATGAGGGATATTGGCTTGTAATTCTCTTTCATTGTGTTTTCTTTATCTGGTTTTGGTATTAGGGTGATGCTGGCTTCATAGAATGAGCTTGGAAGTATTTCTTCCTCTTGAATTTTTTGGAATAGTCTGAGGAGGATAGGTTTTTATATATGTTTGATAAAACTCCCCTGTGAAGTCGTCTGGCCCCAGGCTTTTGTTTGCTGGGAGCTTATTGATGACTGCTTCAATTTCTTCCATAGTTATTGGCCTGTTGAGATTTTTAGAATCTTCCTGATTGAGTTTTGGAAGGTTGTATTTTTCTAGGGATATGTCCATTTCCACCAGGTTGTCTATTATGTTGGAGTAGAGTTGCTCTTAGTATTTTTAAATAATCCTTTGAATTTCTGTGGGGTCTGTTGTTATTTAGCCTCTTTCCTTTCTGATTTTGTTTATTTGGGTTCTCTCTCTTTGCTTCTTGGTGAGCCTGGCTGTCGGTTCATCAATCTTGTTTATCCTTTCAAAGAAACAGCTCTTGGTTTCATTAATCTTTTGTATTTTTTTTCTTTTTTTTGGTCTCAATGTCATTTATTTCTGAACTAATCTTTATTATCTCCTTCCTTATGCTCAATTTGGGCTTTTCTTGTTGCTCCTTTTCCAATTCTTTGAGTTGTAGAATTAGATGATTTACTATCATTTTTTGTTATTTTTTGAGGTTGGCCTGTGGAGTTATTAACTTCCCTGTCAGGATTGCTTTCATTGTGTTCCATACGTTTTGGATTGTTGTGTTTTCATTGTCATTAGTTTCCAGGATGTTTTTAATTTCTTCTTTGATCTCATTGGTAACCCAATCATTATTTAGTCGCATGCTATTCAACTTCCAAGTTTTTGAGGTTTTTTGATTGTTTTTATTGTAGGTTATTTCTAATATTATTCCATTGTGGTCTGAGAAGTTGCTTGGTATGATTTCAACCTTCTTGAATTTTGGAATACTTTGCTTGTGACCCAATTTGTGGTCTATTTTTGAGAATGTCCCATGTGCACTTGAGAAGAATGTATATTCCATGGCTTTGGGGTGAAATGTTCTGAAAATGTCAATTAAGTCCACCTGATCTAGTGAGTCATTTAGGATTGCTGTTTCTTTACTGATTTTTTGTCTAGAGGATTTTTCCAGTGATGTCAGTGAGGTATTAAAGTCCCTTGCTATGATTGTATTGTCGATCTCTCCCTTGATATCTTCCAGGAGTTTTTTTTATGTATTCGGGTGCTCCTGTATTGGGTGCATATATGTTTATCAGGGTTATATCCTCTTGTTGTATCAATCCCTTTAGTATTATGAAGTGGCCTTCCCTATCTCTTGTTATGGCCTTCACTTTGAGGTCTATTTTGTCAGATATAAGTATTGCTACCCCAGCTTTCTTTTTTCATTTCCATTTGCCTGAAAGATATTTTTCCATCCCTTCACTTTCAGTCTGTGTGAGTCCCTTGTTCTGAGGTGGGTCTCTTGTAGACAGCATATATATGGGTCATGTCTTTTTATCCATTCAACCACTTGATGTCTTTTGTTTGGAGCATTTAGTCCATTTACATTTAAAGTTATTATTGAAAGGTACTTGTTTTTAGTCATTTCCATTTTTGTGCCTCTTTTTTGGCTTATCTTTTTATTTCTTCTTTTTACAGCATTCCCTTTAGCATTTCATTCATTGCTGGCTTGGTAGTGATAAACTTTCTTAGCTTTTTTTTCTCTGTGAAGCTCCTCATTTCCCCTTGAATTTTGATTGATAGTCTTGCTGGGTAGAGTATTCTTGGATTTGATCCTTTGCTTTGCATCACTTTGTATATCTCCTTCCATTCCCTTCTAGCTTGATGTGTTTCTGTTGAGAAATCATTTGATAATCTGATGGGGGAGCCTTTATAGGTAACTTTCTGTCTCTCTCTTGCAGCCTTTAAGATTCTCTCTTTGTCATGAGAATTTGCCATTGTTATTATGACGTGTCTTGGTGTGGGTCTTTGGGGATTCACCTTGCTTGGGACTCTCTGTACTTGTGTAACTTTTTTCTTCCCCATATCTGGGAAGTTTTCTGTCATTATTTTTTCAAATAGATTTTCTAATTCTTGCTGCTCTTCCTGTCATTCTGGCAGCCCTATTATGCATATGTTACTTCATTTCATGTTGTCCCAAAGCTCCCATCAGCTCTCCTCCTGCTTTTTAATTTTTTTCTCGAGTTGCTGTTCAGATTGAGCTTGTTTCTCCCCCTTATCTTCTAACTCACTCATTTAGTCCTCTGCTTCTTCTATTCTACTATTGAAATCTTCCATGGTGTTTTTGATTGTAACTATATCACTTTTCATTTCTTCCTGATTCTTGCATAGGTTGTTGATTTTCTCATCCACCCGGTGAATGAATTGTACAACCATTACTCTGAATTCTTTTTCTGTCATGTTGCATGCTTCAATTCCACTAATTTCCTTTCTTGGCGACTCCTCATTTTCTTTCCTCTGGGGATTGTGTCGTCTCCCCATTTTGACTATAATCAGAAGGTTCAAATGTCGAGTTGTGTGGGCCTGGGCCATGTGCCATGGAAGCTTTGCACCACCCTAGTGTCACTGAAGAGCTCCGACACTAAGATGTGTGACTGTTGTTAGTTTGTGGGAACCAGACTTGCCCAGAGGCAGTGTTACCAGTGCTCAGTGTGGCCTCATGTGCACACCTAGAATCAGGGACCCCACCTGCACTGCCCTGAAAGAGAGACCACCCTGACATGTGTTGAAAATTAGAGCCCCCAGTGTGTTCCAGGAGTCAGAGTTCCCCAAGAATCCAGTATCTCAGCCTTGAGCTGAGATTCAGGGTCTCTTGTGCACATGCACCAAGAATTGGAGTCACAGGCTCTTAGTGTGAATGCATTGGGAATCAGGTATCCCATGCACATGTGATAAGAAAGAGAGTCAAGTCACTGGTGCTTAGTGCTGCCTCCTGCCTGGAGAATCGGGGTGCCGGTCAGCTTGGGGGACTTCAGTTAGCACTTGCCCTGAATTGAAGTCAGGTGGCACTACTGCCCTGCATGGACTTCGGGTTTGGTAGCCCAATTGCCTTTTGGAGAACAAATTCCCAGTGTCTGAGCACTCCCAGGCTCAAATTCTTGCAGAGGTGTTGTGGGGAACAGATTCCCAGTGTCTGCAAGCTCTCAGGCTCAAATTCCTGCAGTGTCTCTGTGCGCTGTGTGAGGGGCAGGTCTATCAGTTTCTGTGGTGCTGCCAGTGAGCCTTGGGGGGGGGAGGGGATGGGCTCTGTTACTCACTGAAATCTGCCGCTGGGATGTCTGGATTCTTGGTGTCTGTGGGTCTGTAGCTGTGGTCGCAGGTCTCTGTCCCCAGTGGCTGCAGTATCCTGGTTTGCGTCTGAGACCAGACTGGGTGGTGCTGAGTCCAGGATCCTAGTCTCAAGCAGCTCTGTTTCTCAAGATGGCATGGTCTCTGTGCCCTCGCTGGTCGCCCAGGAGTGTCCGCGCTGGGAGCAGGGCTCCACTGTCTAAGACTGCACGGTTTGGTAGCCCCTTGGAAGACCTGCAGAATCTACCTGTCCCTTGCTCATATACACACACACCACACACCTCCACATACTCCTCTATCGCTCCCTCACTCTCTCATACTCTCCCCCTCCCTGCCTTCTTGCTGGTCACCACCTTCAGTCTCAGAATCCAGAGAAAAAAAAATTCTTTACTAAATACTATAAGACTATATGACCATGTTCCCCATTATCTTTTTTACATTCTTTTAGATTATTCGTCCATTGTGGTCTTTGCTCTGGCTACAGTGGATTCATTGCTGTCCTAGCATATCAGGCACATGGTTCTCTAAGAGATATAGTTCAGTTATTCTGTAGGCCTGGAGTTATTTTTCTTAGTTATTTTTTTTGCCTCACTTTCTAATATTTAATCTTTGTTTAAGTCTCATCTTCTCAGTGTGGCCCACCCTGACCAATTCATTTCATACTGCAAATTTCCCCTCACTTTGGCTCCCTCAAACTCCCTTCTCCTGCTCTAATTTTATTTCCATTGATACTTATCACCTATAATACACTACATTACTTATTTACTTACTTATGTACTTATTTGTGTACAGCTATTTCCATGTTCCCCCCTCTACTCTCAAGTCCCAAGTAGAGGCAAATTCTATAAAGTCAGGATCATTGCATCTTTTATTCTCTGATACATAAATGTTCTCAGCACAGAGAACATTTACTGGCACATAAAAGGCCCTCTATAACAAATCGGAGTGATGAGTGTGAAATATAGATTGTTATATATTGAATAGAGAATAAGAGGAAAAGATACAGAGTGTGAAAATAGTCTATTTTTATTTTAAAACTTGGCTATAAATGGTAAGATAATTAAAGTAGTAGACTACATGATTATTTTTGTTGTTTGATTTTTTTCCATTTGGGTTTTTTACAGATGTAAGGTGCTGTGTACTTCAGTAGAGAAGGAGTAGTTTTAAAAGTAAGAGAGAAAAGGATAGTTGATGGAGTCAGGTCCATGAGAATGAGAGAGGTTGAGAGAAATTGAAAAGATTAGAAAAAAAAAATATTTAACTTTCTAAAATATTATTGCAAAATTGTGAGAATAGATTTAGTTAAAAACATCTTTATTTGTGGGAGGCCAATGTTTTGATTGAATTTCCACTATTTTTCAGTACATCTATTTTTTTCTATAAAAGAAAATGCAATCCTGATGAAAGAAATGATTTAAATGTTGCAGGATTAAACGCTTTGAAATAATATTAAATCTTAGAATAGAGATTAGACAGACGAGAGCAGACCAAAGAAAAAAGTTCTAATCAGGAAATAACAACTACACACTATATTCCTATTACCACCGTTGGATACTGACATAAAAAAAAAATCAGTTCTCCAAATGAGTAGCCTAGGGATACTTTAGTGCTCTTTAAAATATTGGGAAGTTTAAATAGAGGGAGACTGTGCCTTTCCAGTTACAAATATGTGATTGAAAATTAGAAACCTCATTTAGGAATCTTGAAAAATAGAAAACTTAATTAAAAAGTCAGATTTTAATTGCTATGCAGTCATAACTGTAAATCTAAGTGGAGTTATGCAGGGGTTTCTTTTTATTGTTTGTTTTAGTTTCCAAAAGCGAAAGAATAACACTAGATCTTGAATTGTTTGTTCTGAGACAAACCAGCCACTATGTCTTGAGGACTCTGAAACCACCTACATGGAGAAGACCTAAAGCCTCCTGCCAACAACTAGCATCAACTTGCCAGCATTGGTAGTGAACCACTTTGGAAACGTATGCTTTTGCCCCATACTAGCCTTCCAATGACTACAACCCTAACCAACATCCTGTTTAAGAATGAGAAACCCCAGACCATATAAGATGCTCACTCACAAATTCCTGACTAACTAGAAGTGTGACGGGTAATAATAACAATAAAACAAAGTCTGAGTCAGACATCGAGGAGGAGAAAAAATGGTGATGGTATACTGACATGTCCTGAGCCTTATCCTGGAGCAGATAGAACAAGCAAATAAATACGAATAATATCCACCCCAAATTGGCAAAGTAGACACAGCTGGTGAGACAATTAGCAGCCGGGAAGGGCAGAGGACACCTGGAGAATGGTTAAATCAGGGATCTGGGCTGGGGAGAACTGCCAGATCTCTTAGTCAAGCGGGTGAGAGGGAAACCCCACAGCACTGAGGCCGCGTCCCTTGAGTCAGGCACAGCTTCTGACTATTGAAAGGAGGTCCACAGGACTGCTGGTGGCAGGGGATTCTAGATCTGGGTCCACAGTCATGACAGACTGAGCCCAGAGGGGGCATTCATGGCTGCTGCCCAGGCCACGCAGTGCCAGGAGGCGAGGGGCTCACAGAGGCGCACCTCTTTTCCCTCTTTGTGGTCTTCACTTTTCTTCACTGAACCTAGTTCATAGGACCTTTCAGATACAGACACTCACCCATGGCTGAGGTGCAGGATGAGGTGCAGACTTCTGGAATCTGGGGGGAGGCAGGGATGAGGAGAGGGTCCAGGAGAGGTGGCCTCGAATCTGGCACTGAGTAATACCTTATGCACCGGACCTAGGTAACGATTTTCTCCTGAAGAGATAGCCCCTCCCTGCAGTCTCCAGGCAACCAATATAGTCACACTCAGACTACACCCTGAGTGGTAAGAAGGATACAAAAATAAAAAATAAAAATCTGAAGAGCCCTTGAGAATCCACAGGGACTGGTGTGAAGAGAGGTCTTCAGTCCCAGCAACAGGAAATTGAGAAGTCACAGACAGTACAGAAGAGTGGGATCTTAAACCAGCCAAAGAAATGACACTTCACTTTTTCATTTTATTTTATTTTATTATTTTGTCATCTATATTTTTTGTAATTTTTCTTTTTTCATTTGTTTCTTTTTTTTCTATTTCTTTTTGCACTATTTTCACATCATTCTAATTTATTTTATTTTATTTTTATCCTATATTTTAATCAACTTTTAAAACTTATTATTATTATTATTATTATCATTATTTCTTCTTTTTTCTTATCCACTCATCCTCTCTCTACTTCCTCTATATTGAACTGAGGTCTTCCCCATATTCATCCCATTCTTAACCTTACTTTCTGTAAATAAGATTCTGCCCCCACCCTCTTTACTGGGAATTTGGTATTTGTGTTTTGGTTTACCTGTTTGTTCTCTGGTGTTTTCTCCATATATATATATATATATATATTCCTTTTTCTTCTTTTTCTTTTCTCTCATACCATTTTTTATCTCTTAGATATCATTTGTCCTCTCTATTTTCTCCCCTAATTCTCTTTTCTCTGGTGGTCACTTATATTGGGGCTATTGGTATTGTGAGTACCTTCGTGTTTTGTTCCCTTTGTGTTGTGTCTTGTCCAGGTGAATTTTATCCTGTTTGTCCAATGTGATAGACAGCGAGCCACATAACCAGACACTTGGAGAGGAGACTCCACCCATGAACGAGTCAATAACACTCGAGGAGACCCAACTACAGAGGTTGGAAGAAGGTGGCAGTGAGAGAGAGAGTGTGAGTGAGTGAGGGAGCAAAAGAGGAGTGTGTGTTCGTGTGCAGTGTGTGTGTGTGTGTGTGTGTGTGTGTGTGTGTGTGTGTGTGTGTGTGACTGAGGCACAGTTAGATCCCGCAGGACCTTCGAGGGCAGGCTCCCCCGGCTCTCCTAACTAACCAGCCTCTGCTACCAATGCATACAGTCCCAGAGAGGCTAGCTGTTCCTCAGAGGCCTTGCCTTTTTGAAGGTGAGAGCTGCTGTGACTGGGAGCCCAGCCTCACTTCCACCCAGGGTGCCCTCAGATAACACCGCTGACTGTACAGCCACCCCCACCAGGGACCTGCTACCTTCACTGCGGTCCCACGTTCACCTGTACTCGGAAAACTACATGACACTGTAAAAAGAGATAAAGTCATGAACAGATGGAAGAACAGACCATGTTTATGGACTGGTAGACTCAACATCATTAAAATGTCCATACTACATAATGCAATCTATAGATTCAATGTACTCCCCATTAAAAGACCAACAGCATATTTCACAGAACTAGAACTAACTCTCCAAAAATTCATCTGGGATTAAATAAAAGACCTAGAATAGCTGCAACAATCCTGAGAAAGAAAAAAAAGTAGGTGGGATCTCAATAACAGATATCAAGCTGTATTACAAAGCCACTGTTCTCAAAACAGCCTGGTACTGGCACAAGAACAGACATATATGTAGATCAATGGAATAGAATAGAGAACCCAGAAATCGACTCAAACCACTATGCTCAATTAATATTTGACAAAGGAGGCAAGAACATAAAATGGAGTCAAGATAGTCTCTTCAATAAATGGTGTTGGGGAAATTGGACAGATACATGCAAAAAAAAAAAAAAGAAACTATACCACCAACTTACACCATACACAAAAATAAACTAAAAATAGATAAAGGACTTAAAAATAAGATGGGAAACCAGAAAGATACTAGAGGAATCCACAGGGAGCAAAATCTCAGACTTATGCTGAAGCAATTTCTTCACTGATACAGCTCCTTGGGCAATGGAAACTAAAGAAAAAATAAACAAATGGGACTACATCAAAATAAAAAGCTTCTGCACAACAAAAGAGACCATCAACAAAACAGCAAGAATGCCCACTACATGGGAGAAGGTATTTGCCAATGTTATCACTGATAAGGGTTTAATCTCCAACATTTACAGGGAACTCATACAACTTAACAAAAGAAAGATAAACAACCCATCAAAAAATGGGAAACAGACCTAAATAGAAAATTTTTGAAAGAAGATATAAGGAAGGCCAAGAGACATATGAAAACATGCTCAAAGTCACTATTCATCTGAGAGATGCATATCAAAATGACAATGTGGTACCATCTCACAACTGTCAGAATGACTATCAACAAACAACAAGTGCTGGTGAGGAAGCAGAGAAAAAGGAACACTCATGCACTGCTGGTGGAATGCAGACTGGTGCAGCCACTGTGGAGAACATTATGGAGATTCCTCAAAAAACTAAAAATGGAACCCCCATTTGACCCAGTGATCTCACTTCTAGGAATATATCCCAAGAAACTAGAAACACCAATCAGAAAGTATATATGCACCCCTATGTTCATAGCGACACAATTTACAATAGCTAGGATTTGGAAACAGCCTATTTTCCAGCAGCATATAAGTGGATTAAAAAACTGTGGTACATCTACACAATGGAATACTATGCTGTGATAAAAAAGAAGGAATTCTTACCATTTTCAACAGCATGGATGGACATCAAGAGCATTATGCTAAGCAAAATAAGCCAGTCAGAGAAAGACAAATATCACCTGATATCACTCATTTATGGAATAAATTGAACAACATAAACTTATGAACAAAAACAGATCCAGAGACAGAAAAGCATCGATCAGACTGTCAAACCTCAGAGGGAAGGTAGGGGAGGGTGGGGAGTAAGGGAGAGAGATCAACCAAAGGACTTGTATGCATGGATATAAGCCTAACCAATGGATACAGACAACGAAGGAGTGAGGAATGGGGGGGGGGTGGGGTGAGAGGGCAATGGGACCATAAGGATACATATGTAATACCTCAATAAATAAAGAAAAAAAATACAACATAGAGAATAATGAAAAAAACAAACCTCAAAGTCTGAATCTGTTTTTTTAAACTGCCTCCTATGATAAAATTAGGCAACCTACTGTGGCTTCATAGTTCCTCACTATTACATCTCATCTTTAATAAGTCCTCCTTATATTCACCCAGAAAAGTAAAGTTATAAGTAGGATTACTTGTTTTATACTTATTAGTGGGAAAATATACTTTTTTGGCCTTTCTTTCTCTAAGGAATTAAAGATATTCAAGACCAGCTCATGAAAAAGTAAGAAAACATTCTTAATATCCATTTCATTTATTAGGGTTTCATTCACTTCTCTCCCATGCTTCCTTTTAAACCACTGATGTTTTGCTTCAAAAGTTGTGTTCTTCTTTTAAGCTTACAAATTTTGTGTTTAGAAGTCTAAACAAAGGGAACAGAAAATAGCTAAACTGGTTTCTGTCTTATTTTTAATCTCCCTTTTATCACCTGTTGAATCATTTCCCTGAGATTTATATGAAGTTAAGATGGATTCCTATTATTTGATTTACTATAATTGGCTCCTTCTTTAATGATGAATAAAGTAACTTAAACCTGGAACATTTCTATAATATAAAAATAAAAGTCTTGCTTAGTCGGCATTCTTCAGTGGTTGAGCGTAGACCTATGAACCAAGAGATCATGGTGTGATTCCTGGTCAGGGCACATGCCCAGGTTGCAGGCTTGATCCCCAGTGGAGTGTGTGCATGAGGCAGCTGATCAATGATTCTGATCATTGATGTCTCTATCTCTCTCTCCCTCTCCCTTCCTCTCTGAAATCAATAAAAATATATTTTTAAAAAATAAAAGGTCTTAATCTGTATAATAATATACAAAAACAAATGTTATGTATTGAAGAAACAAAAATATCCTATCTAATAAAAGAGAAACATGGTAATTAGCGTACATCCGCTACCCTTCCCATTGGCTAATCAGCAAGATATGCAAATTAACTGCCAGCCAAGATGGCGGCCGGCAGCCAGGCAGCTTGAAACTAACATGAGGCTTGCTTGCTTCAGTGACGGAGGAAACCAATGCTCCCCGCCTGCCTTGCCAGCCTCTGAGCTTAAAGTTTGAAACATTGTTACAAATATAGAAGCTAAACAAAACCCCAGATACCTGCTTTCAGCCAGCAGGGATCTCAGAGCTGGAGTTGATACAGTGTTTCCATTATAGAACCCAAACAAACCAGATACCTGCTTTCAGCAGCAGAGTCCTCAGAGCTGGAGCCAGAGCTAAAGCTGGCCCAGAATAAAAAGAAAAAAAAGAAAAAAAGGAGCAGTTGGGAGCTTCAGTCACCCGCCAGCCTGAAAACAGTCCTCAGCCCCTCACACAGACTAGCCAGGCACCCCAGTGAGGACTCCAACCCTGAAGGGTGTGTGACCAGCTGCAAACAGCCATCATCCCCTCATCCAGGCTGGCCAGGCACCCCAGTGGGGACCCCCACCCTGATCCAGGACACCCTTCAGGGCAAACCAGCCGGCCCCCACCCATGCACCAGGCCTCTATCCTATATAGTAAAAGGGTAATATGCCTCCCAGCACTGGGATCAGCATGGCAGGGGCCAGCGCCCAAACCCCCTGATTGCCCTGCGGCTCTGTGTGTGACAGGGGGCAGGGCTACAACCTCCCTATCCGCCCTGCTCTGTTTTGTGACAGGGGAAGGCGCCCCAAACCCCTGATCAGCCCTGCTCTGTGTGTGACAGGGTAAGGAGCCCCAACCCCCCTGATGGGCCCTGCTCTGTGTGTGACAGGGGGGAGCTCCCCAACCCGCTGTTGAGCCCTGCTCTGTGTGTGACAGGGGGTGGCGCTGCAACCTCCCCATCGACCTTGCCTTGAGTGTGACAGGGGGCGGTGCCCCAACCCCCCAATCGGCCCTATCCTGAGCGTGACTCAGGGTGGCATCGCAACCTCCTGATCCGCCCTGCTCTGTGCATGATAGTGGGCGGCGCCCCAACTCCCCAATCGGTCCTGCTCTGAGCCCGACCAGGGGCTGCACCTAGGGAATGGGCCTGCCCTGTGTCACCTGGGAGCAGGCCTAAGCCAGCAGGTCGTTATCTCCAGAGGGGTCCCAGACTGCGAGAGGGCACAGGCTGGGCTGAGGGACCCCCCCTCCCCCCCAAGTGCACAAATTTTTGTGCACCAGGCCTCTAGTTTATATATAAAACATAAACATCTGTTGGAAATTTACAGTTTAGTTTTATAAGGAATATAGAGCAAAATAGATGTTTGATTCAGTATTATAAATATGATCATCTGTATATATTTAACTTTAATATATCAAGAATTTTTTCATAGATTAATCTTTTCTATTACAATCTTTTAAACTACATTTTATAAGGAGGCATCAGTGAGTGCTCAAAAAGTCAATTTCTTGTATTCAGAAGGTTGTATTTGTCTGTACTTATAGAATGAAATCTGGTCTGTAAGTTAAACTATTTGGAGCAGAACCTGGCCCTGCTTTTGAATTTCTTTTTATAATTTACTTGCTCCAATATTTTTTACTTAGGAGGACTTATCCAGTTGATTACAATATTCTTATTTTCACAATCATAAAGAATATCCTAACGTTGTACCTCAATGGGTTTTTGAAACATTACTTCTGTGTGCCCTAGTTATGGCTGTAATTCGAAAGCCATATACAGAAGAACTGCAGAGTCTTTTTCCTGAAAACTAGAAATATCAATACAATTCTATGAAGCAGGTAATGACATTTATTTCTTTCAACTTAGCAGTTACTGTGATCTTTAAATATGAATATATATATATACATATATATATATACATATATACATATATATATACATATATATACATCTAGGCAAAATATTACTTTGCTTAGTTATATTGTTAAAAATGGACCTTTTGGGGGAGGGGCATATCTATACAATGAAATACTTCTCAAAAATGAAAAATAATTACTATTGAAGCATACAATAAATGGATGAACCTCAAAAGCATTATGCAAACTTGATCAAGCTAGACACAATACTATAAAAATATACTTATATGAAATCTTAGAAAAGACAGAACCATAGTGATGAAAAGTGGATGCCAAGGGTAAGCATTAAGGAGGAGGGGAATGATAACAAAGGAGTACAAGGGAACTTTTAAGGGTTATGAAAGTGTCCTATATATCATTATTGTTTTGGTGATTATATGACTTCATGTTTGTCAAACTTATTTGAATTACATAGCTGAAATTCATTATTTTTTGTAAGTCAATTATACTTCAATAAATCTAATTTTTAAAAATGTGCTTTTAGACAAATAACTTGGTCTCTATAAATATACTGCAAAAAGGAAAACTTAACGTTTAAAATGGAATTAAAATCCATATCAATCAACTGCAATGTATGGAATATATTTTGGAAATAGATTAAACCAAATTAATAAGTAGTAAAAATTATCGTATTTATGAAGCAAATGGAAATTTTATGCTGACTATGTATTTGATAATATGAGGGAATTGCTAATGTTATTTTTAAGGTGAAAAATACTATTTAGTATAAAGAAGAGTCCTCATCTTTAAAAAGTATGAACCAAAACATTTACAGTATTTGGGATTTGCTTTGAAATAATATGGGAAGAAGTAATGTGGATGGTGTGTGAATAAAAGATTAGTCATGGCTTGAAAAAAAATTTTTATTGATTAAGGTATTACATATGTGTCCTTATTCCCCCATTGCCCCTCCCCCATTCATGCCCTCACCCCCCTGTTGTCTGTGTCCATTGGTTAGGCTTATATGCATGCATACAAGTCCTTTGGTTGATCTCTTCCCCTTAGCCACACCCCCCCCTACTTTCCCTCAGAGAATTTTTGAAACTGAGAGGTATATAGAGTTCTAGTAGCCTATTTTGTCTCTTTAGGCATATGTTTAAATTTTTCTATAATGACAATATTTAAAATTAACGCAGGGAACACATTTTTCTTCCTATCCCACATTCCCTTAATCCCAACAAAAAGTATAGTTTTTAAGTAAAGCATAATTATTATACTAAATATGCACTTTTATAAAGTGATTGGAGTCACATTAGTCTTAGATTACTGACTGATAGTATGATCTTGCTTCATTTAAGAATTATAAAACACAGAGCTCATACAGAAAATGTTATTCATTTGTTATCTATTAAATAATTATATATATGTATATATACACTAATAAAAGGGTAATATGCTAATTAGACCAGACATCTTCTGGACGTTCTTCCGGACAAAGCTACGGTGGTGGGGGCTGAGGCAGAGACAGCTAGGGATGATCAGGCTTCAGGGGAGAGCAGTTAGGAGTGATCAGGTTGGCAGGGGAGCAGTTAGGGGACAATCAGGCCAGCAGGGGAGCAGTTACGGGGGTGATCAGGCCAGCAGGGCAGGGCAGTTAAGGGCATCAGGCCGGTAGGCAGAGGCGGTTAGGGGTGATCAGGCAGACAGGCAGGCGAGCTGTTAGGAGCCAGGGATCCTCGATTGCGAGAGAGATGTCCTTGTGGGATCGGGCTTAATCTGGCAGTTGGACATCCCCCAAGAGGTCCCCGATTGGAGAGGGTGCAGGCCAGGCTGAGGGACCCCCTCCCGTGCACAATTTTTGTGCACCGGGCCAAAGATATATATAAATTTTTGTAATTAATTTCAAAATGAACACCTATGTAGTTACCACACAGTTGAATAAATAGAATGATACGAGCACCTCACAAGCCATTCTTGTACCTCTCACCAATCACAACCCCATCTCCCAATAACTAGTACCTTGGTTTGGGGAATGATTTTTTTTTCTCTTACTTATAGTTTTACCACCTATTTATCTATTCTTAAATAATATGGTTTGAGATTTTTTATTTTGTTTAGATAGTAAAAGAATGTGCCTTTCGTTTTCATACTATAAGTATAAATGAGTTGTATTTTTAATGTTCCATTTTGTCTTTTTTTTTAAGCCAAGATATTAAGGTACCTAAAATTAATTTTGGTTTAGAAAATAGTATGTGAAGCTAGCCTATGCTAATGTTTATCAAGACAGATAAATCAGGGTTAGTGATTTAATCTCCAAAAAAAATAAGACCAAGGGTCTTCAATGAAGTTATGAAAATTAAATAATACAAATTTAAGCAATCTAAATTAAAAATCACTTTTCCAATTTAAAATATATGAACAAGAATAATGACCTAAGGCAAACATGTGGTTCTCCATCTACAGGAGGACAATTTTAAAAAGCATTGTAATGCATCATAGGAGAAAAAAACATAAAATATTAAAAAGCAGAGATTCATAAAAAACACTTAAATATTAAGAAATTATAATCAATTGTTTTTAATAGGCTTTAGAGTCACTATCACTGCTCTCATTATTTTAAAACTATCAAATGTTTATTATATGTATAGAGAATATATATGTCAATATTAATACATATTAAGTATATACAATCTATTTATTTATACAGAGATACATATATAATTTATTTATTTTCTCCCTACATCTAGGGTTCATCTGTTATAAATATAAAATATTTTTTAATATATTTTATTGATTTTTTACAGAGAGGAAGGGAGAGGGATAGAGAGTTAGAAACATCGATGAGAGAGAAACATTGATCAGCTGCCTCCTGCACACACCCCACTGGGTAAGTGCCCACAACCAAGGTACATGCCCTTAACCGGAATTGAACCTGGGACCCTTGCATCCGCAGGCCAATGCTCTATCCACTGAGCCAAACCGGTTAGCAGCCGTGGGCAAACTATGGTCTGCGGGCCGGATCCGGCCCGTTTGAAATGAATAAAACTATTGAAAAAAAAGACCGTACCCTTTTATGTAATGATGTTTACTTTGAATTTATATTAGTTCACACAAACACTCCATCCATGCTTTTGTTCCGGCCCTCCAGTCCAGTTTAAGAACCCATTGTGGCCCTCGAGTCAAAAAGTTTGCCCACCCCTGGGTTAGGGCATAAAATAATTTTTATGCAAAGGGAAATCTAACTCTTGCTTTTTATTTAGATCCTATAGAGTGTGTTGTTGTTGTGTGTGTTTTTCCTAAAGGAGCAATATATATCATACTGCCTCATAGAGTATTCTCATTCCAGAAACTGCATATTTATAAATAAGAATATAGCAGATAGAAATGATGTATTTTCAAACATAGATTTTCATTTGATTTCATAACATTTAAAATTCCTGAATTTTAGTTTTAAAAGTGAATGAGGTTTTTAAAATAAATATAAGCAGAAGGTAAGCCACAATGATGACAGCAAAGAAGATAATTCCTTTTAAGCATTTGTGACTAATTCTTTGATTTTTTTTGTTTTGATTAGTTTTGAATGATATTTTACAAAGTTTGAGAGCTACTCACAAAATTTTTAAATTTTACTTTCAAGAACCTTCACAGACCTTCAAAGCTATCTTTGATTTGCATGTCCCGAATAACTAATAATGTTGCAAATACTTTGTGCTTATTCCTTTAATATTTTATAAACAGAGCACCAGCTATCTTATAAGATTAGCCTTTTAGAATGAAACGTTCATTCAACTGTTTAATTTTTTCTGGTTTTATTTTTAAATTAAATTTATTGGAATGACATTGCTCTTTTTTCTGATTTTAAAAATGTATTCATTTAATATGGCTCTCTTTATTATTTTGAACATATTTATAACAGCTTATAGACTTCCTAAAGGATAGGTCCTGTTCATTTGTAGAGTGACTTTTTCCTAGGTGAGTTCTGTAAAGTCTGTATTATCTATTGTGTGTGGGCACCAAAGTCTCTGTTCAATTAGCTTAGTGGTCTGCCAATGATTGGTCAGAGATTTGCTGAAATGTCATGAACTGATACATTTCCCATCTTTTGTCAAAGGGTTTGCATGCCTTCAATGCTCCACTAGTTTACAACTCTACATCATCATTCACTTTCAGGTTGCATCAACCCTCAAGGTCATTCACAATTAAGAGATTAGGGGGGGTCTTCCCAGATTTTTACTGGACATGTGCACAAGCTTGCCCATGAACATGTCACAGCTTTTCAAAGCCCCCTATATATTTATCATTTCAATTATTTTTTTTTTTTGTCCAGGCTTTTGTTTGCTTTAAATACCATCACCATATTAGGCAGCTGAAATGTTCAATGTGAACCACTGATTTTTTAATGAAAATTCTCTGGACATAGGGATTTTCCCACTGAGTGAGCTCTGAGTTAAGGTAATTACAGATTCTGTAAATGGAGCTTTTCCAGGGAGCTTTCAAACATCAAATAGTTACAATTATTTGAGGATGAGGCTTCCTGATGAGCTCCAAACTCATTATGCCCCCTCTATTGACTGCTGGTGTTCTGTTTCTAAAACTACTGTAGTAGCAAGGTTGCTGGTTTCCCAAGTTGCTGTATAGCTGGAGAAAATGGCATGAGAATAAGGCCAGTTACAATGCAACAATGCTTGTTGTTCCTTACAAAATTCAGCATTATTTCTTGAATAAGTGCTTCTCAAATTTCTGCAAACTTTTGGATAAATTTCAGAGTTGTGTAAAAGTTGATTTTAACACTTTTTGACCTTGTTCTCACTGCTTTATGGAAGAGTAGATTTTGAAAGTTTTTTACTCAAACATTCTGGAAATCTTACCTTTAAGACATATTATTTTGTGATAGTAGACAATAGAAAATTATTCTTCAATATTCAAGCATTTGAATGTTACTTTTATTTTTTTTAATTTAAACTGAAATGCATTCTAATATTTATTTTCAACTAATATTTATTTCAAATGGATATACATAACATATATATCCATCTTTAGTGGTAATACAATTTTGAAATAAATGATTTTTTTTACAAGGCTTTGGCTTATTCAGTAGCCTTATATTGAATATAACCAAGATTTCTGAGATTTCATACTTGTTCCCATTTCAAAATATGTTTTCAGTTGACATTAAGCTTCTTGGAAATTAATGTGCTATGTCAGATTTATAAGAACATGGTTTTATTTTGACACTGAACATTAAAATTTAGGTCTACACATATAAAATAATTTTAAAATATGTTTATATTTGTGTGGATTCATTATTTTACATTGCTATTTACAAGTTAACCTCACTTTACACTACAGTGATATGTCTATTTAGATTCATAAAAGCTTATAGCTTTCATGTTAGTTCTTTCATATAATTGGTACCAAATGCTTCAAAAACCTTTTAGAAAAGAGTGATATGTGTGTTTTATATGTTTTCACGCTATTCACATAGCAAATATTTATATAGAAAAGAGCAAGATGAATAAATGATGGAGTGAAAGCAGTAACTCTTTTATTTTTCCTTTGTGGATTTCCTGAAATCATATGTTTTGACCAATTACTTTCACTGTCTATCGAAGCAGTTGAGCATTCTTTGTGGTGCTTCTTCATATTATTCTCCTTAGGTATAGAAACTCTCTTTGAGGCTAAAAAATAGTTTATATGATATAATTTATAGAAACATTTAAAAGTCTTCAATACTTGGACAGATCAAAGGAAGCCTGAATGATGGAAAGTAACTGAACTAGAGAATGTGAAAAAAGTGCCTATTTTGGCTTTCTGTTGTTAGTTTTCTAATTATAATTCTTTTAGATATGAATGTTCAGAAAACTAAGACAGTCAGGAACTTTGAAAAGTTTCCTGGTATAGCCATATAAATTTTTTAAAAAATCTCTTATCTATTTATATTATTTTGCTAGTCATGATAATTCTGCTCATCACATGCTTACCAGAGATCACACTGTGCTGTATCTGCTGCCTGTGAAAATAAGTGCCCACAAGAGTATAAAATTTGCAGCATACATTACATTTTATCTTTTTTTTCTGATTATTATAAATTACTATATACTTTTTTTTTATCCCAGAATATTAACTTTCAGATTCTAAGATCATTTGTTTCACACTGTTTTACATGGCTATTTGAGCTATTCGAGGATACAAATTAATCTATCTTTTCAGCACTCACTTGTTGTAGACGGCTATTTCCATGATTCAATAAGTTTATATGTGTATAGTATGCAGAAGAGTACCCTATAGTAATTGCTATAATAACAGTAACAACAATAATAGTATTTTCCCTGGTGCTTTCTTGGTTTCCTAGACTTATTTTAGACAAACATGTTATTTTAAGGTATTTATTTTTATTCAAATAAAGCAAACCAATCTAAGATGCAGTGCACAGAATACTGAAGTGTATAAAGATTTTAAATTATCTGAATATTGTATCCCAGATAAGTTGCTACTTGACCTCCTGGTTGGTTAATTTCTGTTACAACCCAAATTTGAAGACAACCCAAAACCTCTGGCTCCAGGAACATAGCACTTGATATCACCCACTATCACACTTGACAGCAGTACTCACTGTCAGAAGTAAACCAATCAACCAGGAAACTCAACTATCTCCTATGCAGGGTGAATTCCATTTCAGGACACTGCTCTCAGATATTTAATTAGGAGAGCCAAATTCAGTGTTCTGGAACATGTCACTCCTTATCACTGCTGATCTTGAGTGGCTTACAAAGTACTTATGCTAATCATGTCCTGATGGCTTGTTCTAGTAGCCCAGTATTGTAGATACTGTTGTGTGCCCCCAATCAGAAATAATGCACTTAACTCCTATCATCCCCAATCTGTGCCAGGTGTTGTATGCTGATTGCTCAGTGCTGAGCCCCACTATAGGTGTTGTTCTCAGTGGAGGAAAGACAATCCATCCCAAGTTATGTATCCACTCTGGGGATGCTGGTATCTACAAACTGGGACAAAGATCTGCTACATTGACCCAGTTCAATACATTGCTAACCTAAGTTATTTTCAGTCATAACAAGTATTTTATAGCTACAATCTAGATATGATCTTTGTCCTGAGGTAGCTTCTTACTTTGAGAGATTTTTACTTTCTAAAGGGGATAGAGATGAGAAACAGTTTATTTAAAAGCACTTTCTCATATATATTTTTGCTAAACTTTACTTAAAAATGATTTTTATCCATATCTTATCATACGCAGATAAGAAAAAGCTATTGACACTTCTCACATTCTGATTGGAATTGTTTTTTAGCCAAATGCAAAGTCACTAGGTATAGTTTAGATATCCATGTAAACACAAGCAACACTACTGAAAAAAATTATGCCACTAAAAAATAGGGGTTTTCTTTACTAGGATCAAATAATAATTTTATCATATTTTAAAGCTCTCATCAACAGTCTTCTTGAAGTTTTTCTGTTTTCACTAAGAGTCTCCTCAAGTTCTCTCTTGTTTCCTCCCACTATCTGGTCTCAAAACTAATGACACATGTTTTAGAAATTATTATAACACCTCACCTCTGTTTTCAGTTCTGGTTAACAATTGTGGAGAGAGAAAAGAAAAAAAACCTTCAAATTGGTTAAAGTAATTATAATAATTTATTTTGCTAACTAAAGTAACATTTTGGTATAGTTTCAAGGGGGCAGCTTGTCTCTATTTTTATTTCTATGTCATTAGCTAATGTGGCTTGACTAGGACTATAGGATTCACTTCAAGATCACTTACTCACATGGCTGCCATGTTGAAGCTGTTGATTGAGAACTCAACTGAGGTAGTTGACTAAGGTCTGACTATGCTTTGTGGGAGGGCTTTAATTACACTCTGTTTACCAAATACACAATAAAATGAGCTGGCAAGTAAAACACCAGAATTATTCAAAAGCTCAGGGATGGCTCTTTTCTATAGCAGGGCCCAGCAAATGGACCCATGGGACAAATTCAGCCTATGGTTCCATGGTTTGTTTGTTTTTTTGTTTGTTTTTTAAATATATTTTATTGATTTTTTACAGAGAGGAAGGGAGAGAGTTAGAAACATCGATGAGAAAGAAACATCGATCAGCTGCCTCCTGCACATCTCCTACTGGGGATATTCCCGCAACCCAGGTACATGCCCTTGACTGGAATCAAACCTGGGACCTTTCAGTCCGCAGGCCGATGCTCTATCCACTGAGCCAAACCTGTTTTGGCCATGGTCTGTTTTTTATAAATAAAATTTTATTTGGGCATAGCTATTTCTACTTGTTCATTTTCCATTGTTACTTCTGCTCTACAAAGGCAGTATTGAGCAGTTGCCACAGGGACTATATATCTCTCAAGGACTAAAATATTTACCATCTGTTCCTTTACTGAAAATTTTTTGGACTACAGCTCTATAGGCGACAGTTGACAGTTGTTACGGAACTGGGTTCCTGGATAAGGTCAAAATGAGAATATTCTGGAATAATAGAAGAGAGGTGATTGCACTTCACTGTCATAAGCAAGATGTGTGCAATTGACATGATGAATCACAAGTTGAGACTGGCAGCCATGAGATTATCATTCACAGAAAACTATGGAGAGGTTTAAGTGAACACAGTGTCCCAGCAAGATAGATGGGCAAGTATATCACTCAATGACACAATTATAAGTTGTCAAAGATGAGTAATCATGAGGCTGAAGGCTTCCCTACCCCCTGATGAAAAGTCACAATCCCTTCCCCTTTTTCCAGAAATGATCTGGTTTTATAATCCAGAACTCCTTAACTATAGAAAAGGCTAATTTCCCAGGAGAAAGGATCCAGAAACAGTTATACATACTACTGGTCCCCCGAGTCTATCCTCAAAGGTTTTGATTATTATTTATTTAAATAAACAAACACTGAAGAAAGTTTTAATACTTAGAGATTTCAAGGATGGTTGGATCTAGCGTCTGAGTTGTTATTTATACACTAGGACCTAAAATATCAAGATAGTTCTACTGTTAGTGAGGCCAGAAAATAAAGGCCAGGAAATAAAATTTTAAAGTCCTGACTTAAGCCTGAGTCACAATAAATTTACTGTCCATAGAATTAACATGCTTTCTAATTGGCAGAATATTCCCAATGGCTTCTTGGGTTTTGAAGTAAGAGATAATTTTGGTACAAGGCCTAAAATGAAGTCACAATATTATGTGTGCCTTGACATCTTGGGGAAACCATTAGGGTCTGAAATGGCCTAACCACAATTTTCCCTACTTACTCTGATCCTGCAGATAATGTGTCCTAGATAAACAATGCTTCTTATCAAACAGACCAGGTATAATTTATGCTAATCCCCAAGTAGCATTCCCTGCTGAGCTATGGGATTATTTGAACAAGCTAACACATTTCCTCATGAGAACCAGGATGTACCTCATTTTATTGACACAATAAAAAATGTCTCCCATAATTTCTGATTATTTACTCCATTTCCAAATGCAACCCCATGTGACCCTGCACAGCATGTGGTATCCTTCTTCTCCATACTGTGAATATGTGTGACTAATGAATTGCTGTTGATCTCATCTGTCCAGTGTCAAATGTATGTTTGGTCAGCCTCATAACTGTTGGGGAATTGGGTAAATAGGAAGTAATTAAAACACTGTTTTAGTGGGAAAAAATAAATTAAAACTTTTTTAATTGCCTTTAGCTCACAGACCAAGATGATAAATCATCAGTAATTTCAGACTGGGGCTCCTAAGTCTATGAAACTATGAATGTGTTTTATTTGAAAAGAGGGTATTTGCAGACATAATTAAGTACATATGAGGTCATACTTAATTAGAGTAGGCTCAAATCCAATAATTTGTATCTTCATAAGATGAGGGAAATTTGTACACAAAAACAGAGTTGGGAACACAACTATAATATATTTGCCTCTATATGTGAATATAGAGGCAAATAATGGTTTGATGCATCTACAAGCCAAGGCATGCCAAGGATGTGAACAACCAGCAGAAGCTAAGAAAGGCAATGAAGGATCTTCTCTTATAGCCTTCAGAGAGAACATAGCCATGTCTGAGCATTCTACTAGTAAGTCCCTCTCTAAAAACCTAAGTGTGATTTTCAGGCCTGATAATAGGCAATTATAAAGACTTTGCCTGGCAGGGCTCACAGGGGAAATTTGCCCTGCACAGACCAGACATGGTGCACAACCATTATATTACAGTCCTTAAAGGGGAATACAATCAAGGATGAGGCCCCTCTATCTAGCCATGCTCTTACTCATAGTTACAGTCATAACACAGGTGTTTTTATCCAAAGGACTCTTTAATAGGTGCCTCTGCAAATACTGAATTATTGGAGGGAGGAGGGAAAATCTTGAAGATAATTGAACTCACTGAACTCTGATGTACCACTGCACATTCCTTTCACTTATACTCCATCTCATTTTACACATTAACTTTCAAGTATCATATTAACATATTACAAAAGTATGCCCTACAAAGCTTGTGGTGTTTGGTGTTTTTTGTTAGTTTGTTTTTGTGGGTTTTTTTTGTTTTTTTTTTTTTTTACTTTTATCATATAGAAAGAATAAAAGGATAGAAGAGGTGTTTATAAAATGACAAAACATAAATTTTTGATCATCTGATTCCCAATTGCTAAACATGAGCAGTCTAAGAAGTTAAAGGGAATAGTATTAGGAAAAAATAAAAGATTGTGTAATATTCCACAAAGAGCAGTAAGGCTATGCCTGACTATTCCTTAAAGAGTTGCGGGGGGGGGGGGGAGCTGACAGGGTAAAGAGTAAAAAAGAGTAAATTAGATACCTTAATCTTGGAGAATCATTTGGAAAAAATGGAGAGAATAGCATACTTATTCATCAACTGATCCTTGATGTCAATTTCTCCATTAATCTATAGGGTCATTAAACATATTAAAAAACAGAAAAAAAACCACAGAAACATATTTTTCAAAGGTACTTGTAAAAATTCATGATATTATGGTTGGTTCACATTTTAAACGTTTAGAGTTAAGCTATATCTATGTAATTTGCAGCCTACATTCTTTCACTATAAATATTTCAAAAACTGGGGGAAGAGTGCATTTTTAAAGTTATGTTACTTACATATAACAGCGTGCCTGCAATAGAACTTGCATTGTTTTTGTCCTTTGTTTAGTAAAAGCAAATAACATTTGAAAGTTACAGTTCTGAGGTGTTTTTTTCCTCCCTTATTGTAAAGAATAAATATCACCTGGGGGTCAAACTACTGATTTATTTTGAAAAAAACATTAATTGTTAGTAATTTATAAGATAAACAATTTTTATTGAATGTCATAAGAAAAAATAACCCAAATATGAATGAATCATAATTAGATGTTAAGTGCTGCATATTATAGTATAAATTGAGAGAACTGTTAGAAAAAATTCCCCTTAAGATTTATTTGAATCTTCCCTCCCATGGTAAGAATATCTTATGCATAACAATTATGTTTTACTTTTGAAATATATGTTTGCCAAAGCTTGAGATCCGAAATCCACCAAGATGGAACAAGCTGAGAAGCATGTGCAGGCCTTCTCTTCACCTTGAGCTGGAGGAGTTTTGAATAGACACTGTACTGAGTACAACTTGTATTAGAATGCTAGCTACAAGTACTGTTCTATTGTTATTGTTTGTCAGGACAGTGGAGCCAGGTATAGTTTACTAAGCTGTAATATCTTGCAAAGAAATGGAGTTTTCTACTCTCAACCAGCCTACTTAAGAGGTCAATACAAGTTAAGAAAATAAGGAAGGAGGGGAGTTTCAAAATGGTGGCTAAATAGGCAGATGTGTCCTGCACCTTGTCATGGAGCAGATAGAAGGAACAACTAAATTGAATAAAATCCACCTGGAATTGGAAAATTAGATATGTTATGCCCAGATTTCAAGACCCCCCAAAGATCCACCAGGGAGCACCAAATCCGATGCAAAAGCATAGAGTCTTTTATTCAAGCCCGGGACTTGGTCCCCCCCCCCCTTGCCTCCATTACTGGATGCAAGCGAGAGCCCGGAGTTCCAAGAGAACAAAGAATTTATAGGGCTTGGGGTCAGGGGGTGGGGGCACACTCTGACCACTGATTTGGCCGATTCTGGTTGGTTGAGTGAGGGGTAGGGGCTAGTGACACAAGGGCAGGGTGCAGTCAAGGTCTGGTTACACAAAGACAGGGGGGTGTTCAGCATATTTTTGGCCTTGGGCTAGTTTCCCCCCTTTCCCATTGGCCGAGATAAGGGCAGGCTGAGTAACTGATACATTCTGCAGCTTTTTCTTGGAAGAGGGGTTAAGGACACAGCTATCAGTCCTGTTCTGTCCTTTCAAGATACAGTTGGTGAGACAATCCACAGCCAGAAAGGGCAGAGGACACCTGGAGAATGGTAGGATTGGAAATCTGGGCTGGAGAGAGAGACATGTGACCACCAGGATGAGAGGGTCAGAAGAAACCTGCACTGCACCAAGTTGACATCCCTTGGTGGGGACACCATAACACCCAACTGTGGGAGGGAGGTCCACAGGGCTGTTGGTGGCTGGGGAATCTAGATATAAATCCACAGACATGAGAGGTTGCACCCAGAAAGGCAGTCTGAAGAGCTGCCCAAGCTGTGCAGTGCTGGGGCAGGGAAGACGCTTGGGGGGGGGGCGGGGCAGGGAACAGTTGTGAGGTTGTTTTGCCTCTGTTTTGTCTACTTTTATTTGCTAAACCCAGTTCATAGGACCTTTCAATTACAAACATTCACTAAGGCTGTGGTGGAGGTGGAGGTGCAGATTTGTGGAGGTTGGGGAGAGTCTATGGAGGGGAACAGGACAGGGAGAGGTGACCAGGATTCCAGCACTGAGACATTCCAGACCTTCTAAACTTAAGCAGCCATTTTTCTTCTGAAGAGCCAGCCCCTCCCTGTAGCCTCAGGGCAGCTAGTGCAGCCACAACCAGTCTCAAACTTTGTTGAGAAAATAAAGACTCTGAATAGCCCCAGGGAGCCCTCAAGGACTGGGTTGAGGGGCTGATCTGTCCTGGAAAGCAATACAGCAAGACCCCACCTAAAGCCCTTGTCAGAAACAGATGCTTGAGTGATTAAGGCTAACAGCAGGCAAACAGGAAAAGCAGGAAGATTGGTCCTGCCTGTTTGCAACAAAGGCTGTGGAGACAGACATCAAGGAGTGGTGGATTACTTGGAACTTCAACTAGGTGCTGACTATCTAACAGGAAACGGTGAAGTGGCAGATATAACAGAAAAGTGGAGTCTTAAGCCAGCCCCCATGGGACATTAAAACTTGGCTGAAGCAAACAACACTTCAGTTTTTTATGTTTTATCTTTTATTCAAAAAATTTTTTAAATTATTTTGTTTTTTTATCTTTTAGATTTTTGTATTACTTTTCTTCATGATATTTTTATTTTTTATCATTATTTTATCTTATATATTTTTTATTATTCCCACCCTTTTCTTCCTCACTTCTCCCTTTTTAATCCTATTTCTCTTCTCCTGTCACCACTTTAGTGTTTCTCTCTCTTTTTACCCCTTGTTAAACATTGATCTTCTATATATGCTTTATTGACATGTTATTACTGTAGTATCTGTTGACTTACTCATATATCTAATTTCCACTCCCCTGCTCTCAGTTCATGTAACCTTCTCTTTTCTATTTATTCTCTAACCAATTTTTGCATGCTTTTATTTTTCCTCTCCTCTCTTGCTCTCTTCTTTTCCTAATTATTTAATTAGTTTCACTCACTAAACTAAAGCCTATATCATCTCTCCTCTATTCTCCATTTCCAAAAATAGTTAAATAAATAGATAGATAAGTTTTAAATAATTTGTTTTATCTTTTTATTTTTAATTGATTATTTTGTTTTTGTTTTCTTTTTTTCTTATCCACTCATACTCTTTTTACCTCCTCTAAACTGAACTGTGGTCATTACCCTATTCATTTCATTCCTTAACCTTATTTTCTGTAATAAGCTCTCCCTCTACAGATTCTGTCCCCCATTTTTCTGGATGTTTGCTATTTGCATTTTCTGTTTGTTTATTTTTTGTGGTGTTTTATCCCCAGATATATTTTTCTTCTTTTTTCATCATTTTCTTTTCTCTCTACCTTTTTTCCTTTTATCGACATCATTTTTCTCTCTCTATTTTCTCTGTCCTAATTCTCTTTTCTCTGGTGGTCATTTTATTTGGGTTATTGGTGTCACGAGTATATTTGTGTTTTGTTTCCTTTATGTCCTACCTTGTCAAGTTGTATTTTGTGCTATTTGGTCAATGTGATAGAAGTGTGAGTTACATAAATAGACACTCTGAGAGGAGACTCCATCTCCAGCCTGGCAATAACACTCAAGATCCAATTACACCAGCAGATCCTAAATATCCCAAGTATAGGGCATCACTAAAATACCCAGGCCCAAAAGACTTGAGAGATTCCACCACTGGGTCCCACAACACATCAATTATATAAGACAAACTCAAAAAAAAATCTGGGTGACAAAGAAGTTTGATCTACTACATAGAAACAACCACAAAGAAACACAAAATGGGGAAACAAAGAAACAACCTCATACAAAAGAAAAGGTGGAATAATGAGAACAGGAAATAAACAAAAGGGACTGAACAAATTTCTCAGAGAAAGAATTCAGAGCAATGGTTATAAGGACACTGAAAAGCATGGAAGACAAATTCAACAACATGTGTAAGAATCAAGAGGAAATGAAGAATCAAGATGAAATGAAGAATGACATAGCTGCAATAAAGAACACAATGGAAATTATCAACAGCAGACTAAAAGAAGCCTAGAACTGCATCAGTGAGTTAGAAGACAAGGTAGAAAAAACACCCAAGCAAAACAGCAACTGGAAAAAAAAATTAAAAATCAGGAGGAGAGCCTAAGGGGGCTTTGGGACAACACAAAACAAAACAACATCTGCATAATAGGGGAGCCACAAGGAGAGAAAGCTGAGCAAGGAATAAAAAACCTGTTTGAAGAAATATTGAAAGAAAACTTCCCTGATTTGGGGAAGAAAAAATTCACAAAAGTCCAAGAAGCACACAGAGTCCCAAACAAGATGAACCCAAAAAGACAGACTCCATGACATGTCATAATTAAATTGGTAAACATCAATGACAAAGTATGAATCTTAAAGGCTGCCAGAGAGAGACACAAAGTTACCTACAGGGGACCTCCCATTAGAGTATCAACTAACTTCTCAACAAAAACACACCAGGCCAGAAGGGAATGGAATGATATATACAAAATAATACAAAGCAAGGGAACAAATCTAAGAATACTATACCAAGCAAGGCTATCATTCAAAATTGAAGGAGGAGTCAGGAGCTTCCCAGGCAAAAAATAAAAGGTTATCACTACCAAGCAAGCAATGCAAGATATGCTAAAGGGATTGCTGTAAAAAGAAGAAATAGGGAAAAAGGAACACAGGCATAAAGAATAAAAATGGCTACAAACAAGTACCTATCAATAATAACCTTAAACGTAAATGGACTAAATGCCCCAATCAAAAGACATAGAGTGGCTTAAAATGGATAAGAAAACATGACCCATATATATGGTATCCACAAGAAACAAACCTTGGAACAAAGGACTCACATAGACTGATAGTGAAGGAATGGGGAAAAATTTTTCAGGCAAATGAAAATGAAAAGAAAGCTGGGGTAGCAATACTTAAATCTGACAAAGTAGACCTCAAAGTGAAGGCCATAATAAGAGATAAGGAGAGCCACTTCATAATACTAAAGGGAGAAATTCAATAAGAGGATATAACTCAGGTAAATGTATATGCACCCAATACATTAAAAAAAAAAAAAAAAACTTTTGGAAGACATCGACAGAAACATATCATAGTAGGGTACTTTACTACCTCATTGACACCATTGGATAAATCCTCTGAACAACGAAAAAAATCAGCAAGGAAACAGCAATACTAAAGGACTCCCTAGATCAGATGGAATGAATTGACATCTATAGAACATTTCACCCCAAATATAGAGAACTAGAGGACCAGTGCACAAAAATTTGTGCATTGGGGCGGGGGGGGGGTCACTCCACCTGGACTATGCCCTCTTGCAGTCTGGGACCCCTCGGAGGATGTTCACCTGCTGGCTTAAGCCTGCTCCCTGGGGGAATGGGCCCAACCTGGGAGTCAGACATGCCTCTGGCATCCCGGCAGCCCTCAGGGGATGTCCACTTGCCAGCGGGAAGCAGGCCTAAGCTGCAGACGGACATCCTTAGTGCTGCTGAGGAGGCAGGAGAGGCTCCCACCACCACTGCTGTACTGGCAGCTGTCAGCCTGGCTTGTGACTGAGCAGAGCTCCCCCTGTGGGAGTGCACTGACCACCAGGGGCTAGTTCCTGAATTGAGCATCTGCCCCCTCATGGTCAGTGTGTGTCATAGTGACCAGTCATTCACAGTCGTTCTGCTGTTAGGGTCAGTTTACATATTACCCTTTTATTATATAGGATAGAGGCCTGGTGCATGAGTGAGGGCCTGCTGGTTTGCCCTGAAGGGTGTCCCTGATCAGGGTGGGGGTCCCACTGGGGTGCCTGGACAGCCTGGGTAAGGGGCTCATGGCTGTTTGCAGGCTGGTCACACCCCCTTCAGGTTGGGGGTCCCCACTGGGGTGCCTGGCCAGTCTGGGTGAGGGGCTGAGGGCCATTTTCAGGCTGGCCAAACCCCCCTGGCAATGGAAGCTCCCAGCCTCTCCTTTTTTTCTTTTTATTCTGGGATTTATTTACCTTCTATAATTGAAACTTTGTAGCCTTTAGAGGAGCTCAGAGCCAGCCAGGGCAGGTGGGCTGGAAGCTTGGCTTCCTCTATCGCCAAGGGCAACCCACTCCTGCTCTTTCCAGCTCCGTGGCCATGGCCACAGGTGGCTGAAAGCAGGTATCTGGGGTTTATTTACCTTCTATAATTGAAACTTTGTTGCTTTGAGTGGAGCTCAGAGCCAGCCGCAGCAGGCAGGAAGTTTGGCTTCCTCGATCATTGGGGAAACCAAGCCTCCTGCTTGCTCCAGCTATGTGGCTGCTGGCCACCATCTTTGTTGGGTTAATTTGCATATAGTCACTCTGACTGGCTGGTGGAAGTGGCTTAAGGTGTAGCGAAGGTACAGTCAATTTACAAGTTTGTCTTTTATTAATATAGATATACATTCTTCTCAAGTGCACATGGAACATTTTGAAAGATAGAACACATATTAGGACACAGGAAAAGTCTTTTCAAATTCAAAAAGTATGAAATCATATCAAGGATCTTCTCAGATCACAATAGCATAAAATTAGAAATCAACTACAATAAAAACAGTGAAAAAAATCAAACATTTACAAGCTAAATAACATTTTATTAAACAATGACTGGGTTACCAAAGAGATCAAAGAAGAAATAAAAAGCATCCTGGAAACAAATGACAATGAAAACACAATACTCAAATATCTCTGGGACACAGTGATAGCAGTCCTGGGAGGAAAGTTCATAGCTCTACAGGCCTACCTCAAAAACAAGAATAAATGGTAATAATTATCTAACCCTACAACTTAAGAATTAGAAAGAATGCAAGATGAAAAGTCCAGCTTAAGCAGAAGGAAGGAAATAATCAATATTAGAGCAGAAATAAATGACATAAAGACAAAAAATACACAAAAAACAAACAAACAAACAAACAAAAAATACAAAAGATCATGAATGCAAGAGCTGGTACTTTGAAAGAATTAACAAGATTTATGAACCTCTAGCCAGGTTCACCATGAAAAAAGGAGAGAGGACCCAAATAAACAAAATTAAAAATGAAAGAGGTGAAGTAACAACTGACCCCAAACATACAAAGGATTGTAAAAAATTACAATAAACAACTATACACCAAAAATTGCACAAACTGGATATGTTCTTAGAAAAATAGAATGTTCTAAAACTCGATCAGGAATTATTAAAAAATCTGAATAGGTCAATAACTACCAATGAAATTGAAACAGTAATAATAATAATAATAAAAAAACTTCCAGCAAACAAAAGCGCAGGGCCATATGACTTCACAAGGGAGTTTGACTAAAAAGTCAAAGGAGAACTAAAACCTGACCTTCTCAGACTATTCCAAAAATTTCAAGAGGATGCACACGTCTAAGCTCATTCTATAAAGCCAATGTTAGCCAAACCCCAAAGCTATATAAAGACACTACAAAAAAAGAGAATTACAGGCCAATATCCCTGATGAACATAGATGCTAAAATCCTCAACAAAATTCTACCAAATCAGATCCAGCATTACATTAGAAAGATCATACACCAAGACCAAGAGGGATTTATCCCGGGGATTCAAGCCTGGTACAATATACACAAAAAAAAATAAACATAATATATCACATAAACAAGTTGAGAGACAAAAATCACATACTCATATCAATTGATTCAGAAAAAGAATTTGACAAAATCCAACACCTTTTCCCGATAAACACTCTCAGCAAAGTGGGAATAGAGGGATCCTACCTCAACATAATTAAAGCCTTATATAACAAACCTACAGCCAATTTCATACTGAATGGGTAAAAACTAAAAGCATTTCCCCTAAGAATAGGAACAAGACATGAATGCCCACTTTCACCATTCCTATTCAACATAGTACTGGAAGTCCTAGACATAGAGATCAGACAACAAGAAGGAATAAAAATCCAAATTGGAAAAGAAAAAATTATGAGACTTAATCAGTGAATTTGGCAATGTAGCAGAATACAAAAATAATACCAAGAAATCAATGGCTTTTTTTATACACAAATAATGAACTCACAGAAATAGAAACTAAAAAAACAACAACAATAAAATAAAAACTATTCCATTTACCAATGCAACAAAAATAACTTAAATACCTAGGAAGAAACCTGTACTCAGGTAAAAGACCTGTATTCAGAAAACTATTGGACACTGAAAAAAGAGATAGAGGAAGACATAAACAGATAGAAGAACATACCATGTTCATGGATTGGTAGAATAAACATCATTAAAATGTCCATACTACCCAAAGCAATCTATAGATTCAATACAATCCCCATTAAAATACTACCAACATATTTCACAGATTTAGAACAAACTCTACAAAAATTCATCTGGAATAAAAAAATACCCCGAAAACCTTCAGCAATCTTGAGAAAGAACAAAGTAGGGGGTATCTCAATAGCAGATATCAATCTGTATTACAAAGCCACTGTTCTCACACTGCCTGGTACTGGCACAAGAACCGACATATAGATCAATGGAATAGAACACAGAAATTGACCCAGATTGGACAGATACATGCAAAAAAGTGAAACTAGAACAGCAATTTACACCATAACAAAAATAAACTAAAAATGGATGAAGGACTTAAATGTAAGACGGGAAACCATGAAAATCTTAGAGGATTCCACAGGCATCAACATGTCAGACACATGCTGAAGCAATATATTCACCAATAGAGCTCCTAGGGCAATGGAAACTAAAGAAAAAATAAGCAAGTGAGACTATATCAAAATAAAAAGCTTCTGAAGAACAAAAGAATCCATCAACAAAACAATAAGAAAGCCCACTGCATGGCATAACATATTTGCCAATGATATTTCAGATAAGCGTTTAATCTCCGAAATTTACAGAGAACTCATACAACAAAACAAAATGAAGATAAATGATCCAATCAAAAAATGGGCAAAGGACCTAAATAGACACTTTTAGAAAGAGGACATACAGAAGGCCAGGAGACATGAAAACATGCTCAAAATCACTAATCATCTGGGAGATGTAAATCAAAATGACAATGAAGTACCATCTCACACCTGTCAGAAAGGCTATCATCAACAAACGACAAGTGCTGATGAGGATGTGGAGAAAAAGGAACTCTCCCGCACTGCTGGTGGGAATGCAGACTGGTGCAGCAACTGTGGAGAACAGTATGGAGATTCCTCAAAAAATCAAAAATGGAACTCCCATTTGACCCAGTGATCCCACTTCCAGGAATATATACCAAGAAATCAGAAACACCAATCATAAAAGCACAATTTACAATAGCTAAGATTTGGAAACAGCCTAAGTTCCCATCAAAAGATGAGTAGATTAAAAAACAGAGGTACATCTACACAATAGCATACTATGCTGCTGTGAAAATGATGGAACTCTTACCATTTGCAACAGCATGGGTGGACCTGGAAAGCATTATGCTAAGTGAAATAATCCAGTCAGAGAAAGATATCTATCACATGATCTCACTCATTTGTGGAATATAATGAACAATATAAACTGATGAATAAAAATTGATCCAGAGGGCCCTAACCGGTTTGGCTCAGTGGATAGAGTGTCAGCCTGTGGACTCAAGGGTCCCAGGTTCGATTCCGGTCAAGGGCATGTACCTTGGTTGCGGGCACATACCCAGTAAGGAGTGTGCAGGAGGCAACTGATTGATGTTTCTCTCTCATCGATGTTTCTAACTCTCTATCCCTCTCCCTTCCTCTCTGTAAAAAAATCAATTATATATATATATTAGATCCAGAGGCATAGAAGCATGGAACAGACCTTCCAACCTCAGAGGGAAGGCAGGGGATGGGAGGAGGGTTTTAAGAGAACAATCAAAGGACTTGTATGCATGCTTATAAGCGTAACCCATGGGCACAGACAATAGCGGGGTGAGGGCAAGCACCTGAACATGGGAACAGAGAGTTCAATGGGTGTAAAAGGAGACATATGTAATACTTGAAATAGTAAATAATTAAAGGGGGGAAAAAGAAAATAAGTAAGTTCCTGATACAGATGCAGAAATAATCTTCTCCTTTCATGAGAGTGTAGAAATATTTGCTTCTTAAACAGGATGATTTTAGGAGCATCTTTAGTTATAGGAGGGGGTCCTGGTTTCTTCCTCCTATGCCAGGAAAGAAATTTGAAATTGGGTTATTGTTTGTAGGATTTAAAAAGCCACATCTTAAAGTATTGTATGTATTTTTCTTCAGGTTATTTTTGTGGGAAGCCATTCAAATTCCCAGAGTTGGTATAAAGACTATTAATGTAAAATCATTTGAGCTAAAGAAGATGAGGAATGAAATCTTGTCTGTACTTCCCTTATCTGACTAAAGCCGAAACTCTTTTCTTTCTTTGTAGAAAAACTTGGAATTTTATTATGTTTTGATTATTATTATTATTTTTAATTTCTTTATTGATTAAGTTATTACTTATGTGTCCTTATCCCTCCATTACCCCCTGACTCCCCCAATCATGCCCTCACACCCCTGTTGTCCATGTCCATTGATTAGGCTTATATGCATTCATACAAGTCCTTTGGTTTATATCTCCCCCTTACCCCCACCCTTCCTTACCTTCCCTCTAAGGTAGAGGTCTGATCAATGCTTCTCTTTCTCTGGATCTGTTTTTGTTCATCATTTTATGTTGTTCATTATATTCCATAAATGAGTGAGATCATGTGATATTGATCTTATTCACCATAGCTAACATTTGGAAACAGCCTAAGTTTGGTTACTGGTGAATTCAACCAAACATTTAAAAAGAAATTTACAAATGAGTGGATTAAAAAACTGTGGTACATCTACACAATGCAATACTACGCTGTGGTAAAAAAGAAGGAATTCTTACCATTTGCAACAGGATGGATGGAACTGGAGAGCATTATGCTAAGTGAAATTAGCCAGTCAAAGAAAGATAAAGCAGAAACTCTTAAAAATATAGCTACAATTAACCTTTCATTGAAGGAGTTTTTTGTGAAGTGATCTGCCATAGGGATACACTGCCCATTCCTATTATCATTCAAAGAATACATTAAAGGCTCATATAGTGTCCCATTGAAGCCCTAACCCCACCTTATAACTATGTATGTGAATGTGTAGATAAATATTGTCCTTTCTGCTTTTAACTTTGTGTAGTGTCAGTTATTTAGAGGCCCTAAGTCAATCAAACTTAAGTTGATACTGCAAACCTTTCCTTTCAACAATTTTGGTGACAAGAAATGGTTGGTTGGGATTCCCTGCTTACTTTAGAGGCTGAAACTGAGATCTTGCTACATCTGACCAACCCAGCAAAGGTAAATAAAAATTTCCTTACCAGAAAGACTATTAGATCATTAGATTGGATCCAGTTAAGTGAGGGTGGTAAGATCCTCTCCTTGTGCTTTTTTTACAAAATTCAGATTAGCAGGAGAAAACACTTGTAGAGACTAGTTATTTAGGAATTGTTACTCTTACTTTGTGTATTTTTGTTATAGATACTTTCCCTTTCAGAGATGGCTATTGTGTCCCATCTGACTCGTTGTTGTTGTTTTGTTGTTGGTGGTTGGTTTTTTGTTTGTTTGTTTGTTTGTTTTTCCCTGAGCTTGGCCTAGATACAGTGAAAGCATTCTATATCTATTTTCCTACCTGATAGTGAGCACAGATTATTGGATATACAGTCAGAGGTAATCAAGCATCAGATCAGGGGCCTGAGATATCCAGGTAATGCTGGTCACATAGAATGAGTTTAGAAGTGTTCCCTTAATTTTTTTTGAAGAATGTGAGAAATATTGGTGTTAATTTCTCTTTAAATCTTTGGTTGAATTAACCAGTAAAATCATCTGTCCTGGAATTTTCATTGTTGGGAAAAACATTTTTTTGTGTGGTAGGATTTTTTTTCTTTATTGGTGCCCTCAACCCCCATTGCCCACCCACACCCACGCTCATGCCTTCACCCCCCCTAGTGTCTTTGTCCATTGGTTATGCTTATATGTATGCATACAAGTCCTTTGGTTGATCTCTCTCTCTTCTCCCCATGCTCCCCTGCCTTCCAACTGAAGTTTGATGGACTGATCAATGCTTCTCTGTCTCTGGATCTGTTTCTGTTTATCAGTTTCTGTTGTTCATTATATTCCACAAATGAGTGAGATTATGTGATATTTATCTTTCTCAAACTGAATTATTTCACTTAGAATAATGCTCTCCAGGTCCATCCATGCTGTTGCAAATGGTAGAAGTTCCATTCTTCTTACAGCAGCATAGTATTCCATTGTGTAGATATCCCACAAATTTCTAATCCGCTCATCTGCTGATTGGCACTTTGGCTGTTTCCAATTCTTGGCTATTGTAAATTGTGCTGTTATAAACATAGGTATGCATATATCTTTTTTTTTTTTACTAACCTATTTAAATTTTATTTTATTTTATTTTATTTTTTTTTATTGCTTAAAGTAATACAAACGGTATTACATACGTGTCCATTTCCCCCCAAACCCAGGCCTAGACAGTCCCCTAGCATCCCCTATCCCCCAGTGTCTTATGTCCATTGGTTATGCTTATATGCATGCATAACAGTCCTATGGTTGATCTCTTACCCCCATACCTCCTGTCCCCCAACCCTCCCCGGCCTTCCCGCTGTAGTTTGACAATCTGTTTGAGGCAGCACTGCCTCTGTATCTATTATTGTTCAAGTTTATAATTGTCTCTATTATCCATGAATGAGTGAGATCATGTGGTATTTTTCCTTCATTGACTGGCTTATTTCACTTAGCATAATGCTCTCCAGTTCCATCCATGCCGTTACAAATGGTAAGAGTTCCTTCCTTTTTAAAGCAGCATAGTATTTCATCGTGCAGATGTACCACAGTTTTCTAATCCATTCATCTACTGATGGGCACTTAGGCTGTTTCCAGATCTTAGCTATGGTGAATTGTGCTGCTATGAACATAAGGGAGCATATATCTTTTCTGATTATTGTCTCTGGTTTCTTGGGATATATTCCTAGAAGGGGGATCACAGGGTCAAATGGGAGTTCCATTTTCAGTTTTTTGAGGAAACTCCATACTGTCTTCCATAGTGGCTGCACCAGTCTGCATTCCCACCATCAGTGCACGAGTGTTCCTTTTTCTCCACATCCTTTCCAACACTTTTCGTTTGTTGATTTGTTGATGATAGCCAGTCTGACAGGTGGGAGATGGGACCTCATTGTTGTTTTGATTTGCATCTCTCGGGTGATTAGTGACCTTGAGCATGTTTTCATATGTCTCTAGGCTTTCTGAATGTCCTCTTTTGAAAGGTATCTATTTAGGTCCTTTGCCCATTTTTTAATTGGATTGTTTATCTTCCTTTTGTTAAGTTGTATGAGTTCCCTATGAATTTTGGAGATTAGGCCCTTATCAGATATGACATTGGCAAATATGTTTTCCCACACAGTGGGTTCTCTCATTGTTTTGTTGATGGTTTCTTTTGCTGTGCAGAAGCTTTTTATTTTGATGTAGTCCCATTTGTTCATTTTCTCTTTAGTTTCAAGTGCTCTAGGAGCTGTATCAGTGATGAAATTGCTTCGGCATATGTCTGAGATTTTGTTGCCTTTGGATTCTTCTAGAATTTTTATGGTTTCCTGTCGTACATTTAAGTCCTTTATCCATTTTGAGTTTATTTTTGTGTATGGTGTAAGTTGGTGGTCTAGTTTCATTTTCTTGCATATATCTGTCCAATTTTCCCAACACCATTTATTGAAGAGACTATGTTGGCTCCATTGTATGTTCTTGCCTCCTTTGTCAAATATTAATTGAGCATATTGGTTCGGGCCGATTTCTGGTCTCTCTATTCTATTCCATTGATATATATGCCTGTTCTTGTGCCAGTACCAGGCAGTTTTGAGAACAGTGGCTTTGTAATACATCTTGATATCTGGTATTGAGATCCCACCTACTTTGTTCTTTTTCAGGATTGCCGCAGCTATTCGGGGTCTTTTTGTATTCCAGATGAATTTTTGGAGAGTTCGTTCTAGATCTCTGAAGTATGCCGTTGGTATTTTAATGGGAAGTGGGTTGAATTTATAGATTCCTTTGGGTAGTATGGACATTTTAATGATGTTGATTCTACCAATCCATGCACACGGTACGTTCTTCCATCTGTTTATGTCTTCCTCTATATCTTTTTTCAACGTGCTGTAGTTTCCTGAGTAGAGGTCTTATACCTCTTTAGTTAAGTTTACTCCTAGGTATCTTAACTTTTTTGGTGTGATGGTAAACGGGATTGTTTTTATAATCTCTCTTTCTGAAAGTTCACTATTGGTGTATAGAAATGCCTCAGATTTCTTGGGGTTAATTTTGTATCCTGCTACATTGCCAAATTCATGTATTAAGTCTAGTAGCTTTTTGATGGAGTCTCTTGGGTTTTGTATGTATAATATGTCGTCTGCAAATAAGGACAGTTTTACTTCCTCTTTTCCAATTTGGATGCCTTTTATTGCTTCTTCTTGCCTAATTGCAATGGCGAACATTTTCAGTACTATGTTGAACAGGAGTGGTGAGAGGGGGCATCCCTGTCTTGTTCCTGTTCTTAGGGGAAATGGTGTTAGTTTTTGCCCATTGAGTATGATGTTGGCTGTGGCCCTGTCATATATGGCTTTCATTATGTTGAGGTATGATCCTTCTACTCCCGCCTTACTGAGATTTTTTTATCAAAAATGGGTGTTGGATTTTGTCAAAAGCTTTTTCTGCATCAATTGATATGACCATGTGGTTTTTTTTCTTTCAATTTGTTTATGTGATGTATCACGTTTATTGATTTGCGGATATTGTACCATCCTTGCATCCCTGGGATAAATCTTACCTCGTCATGGTGTATGATCTTTCTGATGTACTGCTGGATCCGATTTGCAAAGATTTTGTTGAGGATTTTGGCATCTATGTTCATGAGGGATATTGGCCTGTAATTCTCTTTCATTGTGTTGTGTTTACCTGGTTTTGATATCAGGGTGATGCTGGCTTCATAGAATTAGCTTGGAAGTGTTCCTTCCTCTTGAATTTTTTGTAGTAGTCTCAGGAGGATAGGTTTTAGTTCTTCCTTGAATGTTTGGTAAAACTCCCCTGTGAAGCCGTCTGGTCCTGGGCTTTTGTTTGCTGGAAGCTTTTTGATGACTGCTTCAATTTCTTCCATAGTTATTGGCCTGGTGAGATTTTCAGATTCTTCCTGAATGAGCTTTGGAATGTTGTATTTTTCTAGGAATTTGTCCATTTCCTCCAGGTTGTCTAGTTTGTTGGAGTAGAGCTGTCCATAGTATTTTTTAACAATCATTTGTATATCTGTGGGGTGAGTTGTTATTTCGCCTCTATCGTTTCTGATTTTGTTGATTTGGGTCCTCTCTCTTTGCTTCTTGGTGAGTCTGGCTAGAGGTTTGTCAATCTTGTTTATCCTTTCAAAGAACCAGCTCTTGGTTTTATTGATTTTCTGTATTGTTTTTTGGTCTCTATGTCATTTATTTCTGCTCTAATCTTTATTATCTCCTTCCTTCTGCTCACTCTGGGGTTTTCTTGTTGCTTTCTTTCTAATTCTTTGAGTTGTAGAGTTAGATGATTTACTACCATTTTTTCTTGTTTTTTTGCGATAGGCCTGTAGAGCTATAAACTTCCCTCTCAGGACTGCTTTCATTGTTTCCCATAGGTTTTGGATTGTTGTGTTTTCATTGTTATTAGTTTCCAGGATGTTTTTAATTTCTTTTTTGATCTCATTGGTAACCCAATCAATATTTAATAGCATGCTATTCAGCTTCCAGTTGTTTGAGTATTTTGCTTTGTTTTTATTATAGTTTATTTCTAATATTATGCCATCGTGGTCCGCGAAGATGCTTAAAAATCATATTTGCCAATGTCATATCTGATAAGGGCCTAATCTCCAAAATTTATAGGGAACTCATACAACTTAACAAAACGAACATAAACGATCCAATCAAAAAATGGGCAAAGGACCTAAATAGACACCTTTCAAAAGAGGACATCCAGAAAGCTAAGAGACATATGAAAACATGCTCAAAGTCACTAATCATCCGAGAGATGCAAATCAAAACAGCAATGAGGTACCATCTCCCACCTGTCAGATTGGCTATCATCAACAAATCAACAAACGACAAGTGCTGGAGAGGATGTGGAGAAGAAGGAACACTTGTGCACTGCTGGTGGGAATGCAGACTGGTGCAGCCACTATGGAAGACAGTATGGAGTTTCCTCAAAAAACTAAAAATGGAACTCCCATTTGACCCTGTGATCCCACTTCTAGGAATATATCCCAAGAAACCACAAACAACAATCAGAAAGGATATATGCACCCTTATGTTCATAGCAGCACAATTCACCATAGCTAGAATCTGGAAACAGCCTAAGTGCCCATCAGTAGATGAATGGATTAGAAAACTGTGGTACATCTACATGATGTAATACTATGCTGCTGTAAAAAAGAAGGAACTCTTACCATTTGCAATGGCATGGATGGAATTGGAGAGCATTATGCTAAGTGAAATAAGCCAGTCAATGAAGGAAAAATACCACATGATCTCACTCATTCATGGATAATAGAGTCCTTTATAAACTTTTGAACAAGAATAGATACAGAGGCAGAGCTGCCTCAAACAGATTGTCAAACTGTAGCGCGAATCCCAGGGAGGGGTGGGGGGCAGGAGGTATGGGGGTAAGAGATCAACCAAAGGACTTGTATGCATGCGTAAAAGCATAACCAATGGACATAAGACACTGGGGGCTAGGGGAGGCCAGGGGATTGTCAAGGGCGGGGGAAAAAATGGACACATATGTAATACCCTTTGTAAGAGTGTAAGCAATAAAATAAAAAATAAAAATAAAAAAAATTAAAAAAAAGAATAAAAAAGAAAAAAAATATTTTGTAATGATTAATAATTAGTGGTAATTGGATTCTCAGAATTTTTTTCTTTTTTTTAATATCATGTGAAAATCTTTTTTGGTAAATATTCATTTTCTCCAAATGATAAAAGCAAAAATAACACAATTTTAGGGAATGATGTTAACATCAGCATGGTTCAATCAAATTAAAAAAATTATACTTAAAATCATGCACATTGTTTTAGCATTTCATAACACTTTCTTTTAAAATACTACAAACTTTTCTAGTGTAAAAATACTTTGAAAATTTCATAAGAACAATAAATTACCAAATTCACCTTGAAAAATTATAGTATTTTTTCCAAATATTGCTGTTCAGACTTTTAAAATCTATTTTAATATATGATAAAAAACAGTATATTGGGAGAGGTAGAGAAAAAAGACCTCCCAGTTGATGAATACAATGCATCTGAAAATATGTCAGTAATGTAAAGGAAACACTTTGAGAACAAAAATATATTATAAATAAGTCTTTTTTGGGGGGGGGGGTTCTTTTTTTTTAATTTTTAGTTAAGGTATTACAAATGTGTCCTCATCCCCCCCATTAACCCCCAACCTCCCCCCACACACACAAATTCATGCTCCCATCCCCCCGTTGTCCATGTCCATTGGTTTGGCTTATATACATGTATACAAGTCCTTCTGTTGATCTCTTCCCCTTACCCCCGCCCTCCCCTACTTTCCTTCTGGGGATTGATAGCCTGATCGCTGTTTCTCAGTCTTTGGGTCTGTCCCTTTTCATCAGTCTATGTTGTTCTCTATAATCCACAAATGAGTGAGATCATGTGGTATTTATCTTTCTCTGACTGGCTTATTTCACTTAGCATAATGCTCTCCAGTTCCATCCATGCTGTTGCAAAAGGCAAGAGTTCCTTTTTTTTTACCGCAGCATAGTATTCCATTGTGTATATGTACCACAGTTTTCTAATCTACTCATCTGCTGATGGGCACCTAGGCTGTTTCCAAATCTTAGCTATGGTGAATTGTGCTGCTATGAACATAGGGGTGCATATATCCTTTCTAATCGGCGTTTCTGGTTTCTTGGGATATATTCCTAGTAGTGGGATCACTGGGTCAAATGGGAGTTCCATTTTTAGTCTTCTGAGGTAGCTCCATACTGTTCTCCACAGTGGCTGCACCAGTCTGCATTCCCACCAGCAGTGCAAAAGGGTTCCTTTTTCTCCACATCCTCTCCAACACTTGTTGTTTGTTGATTTGTTGATGATAGCCATTCTGACAGGTGTGAGATGATAGCGCATTGTCGTTTTGATTTGAATCTCTCGTATAATTAGTGACTTTGAGCAGGTTTTCATATGTCTTTCGGCCTTCTGTATGTCCTCTTTCGAAAAGTGTCTATCTAGGTCCGTTGCCCATTTTTTTATTGGATTGTTTGTCTTCCTTTTGTTAAGTTTCATGAGATCCCTGTAAATGTTGGAAATTAAACCCTTATCAGTGGTATCATTGGTAAATATGTTCTCCCATATAGTGGGTCTTCTTGTTGTTTTGTTGATGGTTTCTTTTGCTGTGCAAAAGCTTTTTATTTTGATGTAGTCCCATTTGTTTATTTTCTCTTTAGTTTCCATTGCCCTAGGAGCATTATCAGAGAAGAAATTTCTTCGGCATATGTTTGCGATTTCGCTGCCTGTGGATTCCTCTAGTATTTTTATGGTTTCCCGTCTTACGTTTAAGTCTTTTATCCATTTTGAGTTTATTTTTGTGTATGGTGTGAGTTGGTGATCTAGTTTCATCCTTTTGCATGTATCTGTCCAATTTTCCCAACACCATTTATTGAAGAGACTGTCTTGACTCCATTGTATGCTCTTGCCTCCTTTGTCGAATATTAATTGGGCATAGTTGTTTGGGTCGATTTCTGGGGTCTCTATTCTATTCCATTGATCTATATGTCTGTTCTTGTGCCAGTACCAAGCTGTTTTAAGAACAGTGGCTTTGTAATACAGTTTGATATCTGGTATTGAGATCCCACCTACTTTGTTCTTTCTCAGGATTGCTGCAGCTATTCGGGGTCTTTTTTTTATTCCAGATGAATTTTTGGAACGTTCGTTCTAGATTTGTGAAATATGCCGTTGGTAATTTAATGGGGATTGCATTGAATCTATAAATTGCTTTGGGTAGTATGGACATTTTGATGATGTTGATTCTACCAATCCATGAACACGGTATATTCTTCCATCTGTTTATGTCTTCCTCTATCTCTTTTTTCAGTGTCCTGTAGTTTTCAGTTTATAAGTCTTTTACCTCCTTAGTTAAGTTTATTCCTAGGTATTTTAATTTTTTTGGTGCAATGGTAAATGGGATTGCTTCTGTAGTTTCACTTTTTGTAAGTTCACTATTGGTGTAAAGAAATGCCATGGATTTCTTAGCATTAATTTTGTATCCTGCTACATTGCCGAATTCATTTATTAAGTCTAATAATTTTTTGATGGAGTCTTTAGGGTTCTGTATGTACAGTATCATGTCATCTGCAAATAAGGACAGTTTTACTTCTTCTTTTCCAATCTGGATGCCTTTTATTTCTTCTTCATGTCTGATCACAATGGCTAGTACTTCCAGTACTATGTTGAACAGGAGTGGTGAGAGGGGGCATCCCTGTCTTGTTCCTGTTTTTAGGGGGAATGGTTTTAGTTTTTGCCCATTGATTATGATGTTGGCTGTGGGTTTGTCATATATGGCTTTTATTATGTTGAGGTATGATCCCTCAATTCCTATCTTGCTGAGATTTTTTATCAAGAAAGGGTGTTGGATTTTGTCAAATGCTTTTTCCGCATCAATTGATATGACTATGTGGTTTTTTTCTCTCAATTTGTTTATGTGATGTATCACGTTTACTGATTTGCGGATATTGTACCATCCTTGCATCCCTGGGATAAATCCTACTTGGTCATGGTGTATGATCTTTCTGATGTGCTGCTGGATCCGCTTTGCTAGGATTTTGTTGAGGATTTTGGCATCTATGTTCATGAGGGATATTGGCCTATAATTCTCTTTCATTGTATTGTCTTTATCTGGTTTTGGGATTAGGGTGATGTTGGCTTCATAGAATGAGCTGGGAAGTGCTCCTTCCTCTTGGATCTTTTGACATAGTCTGAGGAGGATAGGTTTTAGGTCTTCCTTGAATGTTTGGTAAAACTCCCCTGTGAAGCCATCTGGCCCTGGGCTTTTGTTTGCTGGAAGCTTTTTGATTACTGCTTCGATTTCCTCCATAGTTATTGGCCTGGTGAGATTTTTAGATTCTTCCTGGTTAAGTTTTGGAAGGTTGTATTTATCTAGGAATATATCCATTTCCTCCAGGTTGTCTAGTGTGTTGGAGTAGAGTTGTTCATAGTATTTTCTAACAATCCTTTGTATTTCTATGGGGTCTGTTGTTATTTCTCCTCTTTCATTTCTGATTTTGTTTATTTGGGTCCTCTCTCTTTGTTTCCTGTTAAGCCTGGCTAGAGGTGTATCAATCTTGTTTATCCTTTCAAAGAACCAGCTCTTGGTTTTGTTGATCTTTTGTATTGTTTTTTTGGTCTCTATGTCGTTTATCTCCGCTCTGATCTTTGTTATTTCCTTCCTTCTGCTTACAGTGGGCTTTTTTTATTGCTCTCTTTCTAATTCTTTGAGTTGTAGAGTTAGGTCATTTATTCTCATTGTTTCTTGTTTCTTGCAGTAGGCTTGTAGAGCTATGAACTTCCCTCTCAAGACTGCTTTTGCTGTGTCCCATAGGTTTTGGATTGTTGTGTTTTCATTGTCATTTGTTGCCATGATGTTTTTTATTTCTTCTTTGATCTCACTGGTGACCCAGTCATTGTTTAATAGCATGCTATTTAGTCTCCATGTGTTTGATTTTTTTGGATTGTTTTTGTTGATTTCCAGTTTTATGCCTTTGTGGTCTGAGAAGATACTTGATATGATTTCAATTTTCTTGAATTTGAAGAGACTTTGTCTGTGACCCAATATATGGTCTATCTTTGAAGATGACAAATGTGCACCTGAGGAGAATGTATATTCTGTGGCTTTGGGGTGAAATGTTCTGAAGATGTCAATTAATTCCATCTGATCTAGTGAGTCATTTAGGATTGATGTTTCTTTGCTGAGTTTCTGTTTAGAGGATTTGTCCAGTGGAGATAATGGGGTGTTAAGGTCCCCTACTATGATTGTATTGCTGTCAATCTCTCCCTTGATCTTCTCCAGAAGATTCCTTACATATTTGGGTGCTCCTATATTGGGTGCATATATATTTACCAGAGTTATTTCTTCTTGTTGGACTGCTCCCTTTAGTATTATGAAGTGGCCTTCTTGATCTCTTTTTATGTCCTTCACTTTGAGATCTAATTTGTCAGATATAAGTATTGCTACCCCGGCTTTTTTTTCACTTCCATTGGCCTGAAAAACCTTTTTCCATCCCTTCACCATCAGTCTGTGTGTGTCTTTTTTTCAAGGTGGGTTTCCTGTAGACAGCAGATATATGGGTCATGTTTTCTTATCCACTCATTTACCCTATGCCTTTTGACTGGGGAATTTAATCCATTTACATTTAAAGTTATTATTGATAGAAACTTGTTAGTCGCCATTTTTGTTCTTTACCGCTGCATTCCTTCTTTGTTTCCTGTTTTTTTCTATTTACAGCAGACCCTTTAGCATTTCTTGCATTGCTGGCTTGGTTGTAATAAACTCCCGTAGACCGTTTTTGTCTGAGAAGCTCCTGATTTGACCCTCAATTTTGATTGATAGCCTCGCTGGGTATAGTATTCTTGGATTCAGACCCTTCCTTTGCATGACTTTGTATATTTCATTCCATTCCCTTCTTGCCTGATGTGTTTCTGTTGAGAAATCGGTCGCTAGTCTGATGGGGGATCCTTTGTAGGTAACTTTCTGTCTCTCTCTGGCTGCTTTTAAGATTCTTGCTTTGTCGTTGGTGTTTGCCAATTTAATTATTATGTGCTTTGATGTCGGTCTTTTCGGGTTAATTTTGTTTGGGACTCTGTGAGCTTCTTGGATTTGTGTGAGTTTTTTCCTCCCTATATCAGGGAAATTTTCTGTTACTATTTTTTCAAACAGGTTTTCTAGTCCTTGCTCAGTTTCCTCTCCTTCTGGCACCCCTATTATTCGGATGTTGTTTCGTTTAGCATTGTCCCAGAGTTCTCTTAGGCTCTCTTCCTGCTTTTTAATTTTTTTTTCTAGAAGCTGTTCTGTTTGGGTATTTTTTTCTACCTTGTCTTCTAGCTCGCTGATGCGGTCCTCTGCTTCTTCTAGTCTACTGTTGGTGCTTTCTATTGAGTTCTTTATGGCAGTGATGTCGTTTTTCATTTCTTCTTGGTTTCTCTTCATTTCCTCTTGGTTCTTCTTCATTTCCTCTTGGTTCCTACACATATTGTTGAATTGGTCTTCCATTCTTTTCATACACCTTATGGCCATTACTCTGAATTCTTTCTCTGACAGGTTGCTTGCCTCCATTGCCTCGATTTCGTTTACTTCCTTTTCTGATGATGCCTGTTTTTCTTTCATATTTGGGTTGGTTCTTTGTTTCACCATGATTTCTCTTCTCAAGGTGTTTGGTTATGTAGTTCTCTCTGTGCTTTAGGGGATGTCCAACCTTTCCGTGAGAAGAAGCAGTGCTCGTCTGAGTTCACACAGTCACGCTGCTTGAGATCCCTTGTTTCCAGGTTAGTAGCTGGTCTCTGGATGCCGGCAACAACCACCCAAGATGGCACAGTCTCCGCTGCTTAGCTGGCGCACCAGGAGAGGCTTCAGCCGCAGTCTCCAACCGTCCTTTTTTTTCCTGGGGGTTCTCGGTCTTTTCTAGCTGCAGACAGTCTCTCAGCTGAAAATCCTCTGCCTATCCGGGCTGAATGTTACCCGTTTCAGCTGCTCACCCTTATCTGCTCCAGGACAAGGCACAGGACACATCTGCTTATACCTCCGCCATTTTCCCTCCTCCGCTATAAATAAGTCTTTGAGCAAGATACATAGATGAGCAGTTTTTGCATATCATTTATACAAATCCACAAGTCAGAAGTCTTCTGAGGCATGCTTGTTTATAGAATCTTCTATAAGATACAGTCGGTTACTTTCAAAAATTCATCTTTTACTAAAACAATATTATAGGAGTCCATGAACTTTTCTAAAAGCTTATCATCTGTATAATTTTAGATATCTGAATTTCAGAATGTGCTTGTTCTGTAATGTTTAGGTGGAACACTCTGTCCTTCTTGGAAGAATTACATAGGTAATATCTTTTATTTGACTAAAATATTGTGTTTAAGAAATTATTTTGTTAAATACATGAATTAGTTCTTCTTTAAATACTTTGAGCACTGAATTTTTGTCAAAATCCATGAATTTGACACTACTGTGACATTTGGATGATAAACACCATATCAATGGATAACTTCCTATACATCAGTGATACCAGCTGAAACTATAAATGCAGAATACTGTGTTCTTGGAGTTTATCAATTAATTTATTATGTTACAAGAGGCCCGTTGCATGAAGAGATTCGTGCAATAGGCCTTCCTTCCCCTGGCTTCCGGCACTGGTTTTCCTCTGGCACCTGGGACCCAGGCCTTCACTCCAGCCGCAGTGGAGAAGCCAAGCTTCGAGGCTTCTCTGCTCCAACCGCAGAAGAGAAGCCAAGTCTCTTCAGTCCTCAGTTGTCTTCAGTCTTCAGTCTTAAGTTGTCTTTAGTCTTCAGTATTTGCTCTGCGCCTGCATATACAAATTAACCACCATCTTTGTTGAGCTAATTTGCATAGTCATCCTGATTGGGTGGTGGTTGTAGCAGAATGACACCAATTTGCATGATTCTCTTTTATTAGTGTAGATTTCTTGAGCATTATGTCAGATTTGCTGTAATAGCTTAAGTCCAGGTTTTGCTAAAGCCTATTCAACAAGAAAAATCACATGATTTAGTATGCCATTCTACCACATAAGGGTACTTCTCTACTACAATAAGAACAGGATCAATTTAAATAGCACAATATTTTTCCTTTAGGTGCAGTAACTTTTTTTTTTCATTCACTTATAACCAGCTAAGAATTATCAATGCCATTATGTCATATTGAGCATATGTTCCCTTTGTAGGTGGATAATCTACTCAGTGTCACATCAAAGTCTGCTGTTATCTGAAGTTTGGCAGTTCCTCCCTTGATCAGACCAGAAATAATTTTTTACTACTCTAGTTTTCTTGATGAGAACTGAATGTTTCCAGATTTCTGGCATTTTCACACCTATAGAAGAATCTTAATTAGTCATTCCTTGGTTATGAGATCTTCCTTAAGCCACTCTTAAGTTCTGTTCTTGAATTTGTCCTAAAAACAACAACAACAAAACAGCATAGGTGGTAAATGACATCCACAGACGCAGGGTGTAAATAGAAGGTTCTTTATGATCTTGGTCTTCTGCCCCAATTTTCTCTTCAGTTAAATAAGTACTTGGCCATCACTACCAGTGTACACATGCTGGCCTTTGCTCCAGTACCTACCTTCACTCTGACTGCTTAGTTCAGTGATGGTGAACCTTTTGAGCTTGGCGTGTCAGCATTTTGAAAAACCCTAACTTAACTCTGGTGCCGTGTCACATATAGAAATTTTTTGATATTTGCAACCATAGTAAAACAAAGATTTATATTTTTGATATTTATTTTATATATTTAAATGCCATTTAACAAAGAAAAATTAACCAAAAAAATGAATTCACGTGTCACCTCTGACACACGTGTCATATGTTCGCCAACACTGGCTTAGTTGATGAAAAGAGCACTGTGTATCTCCCACCCCTCATAAAAGAGGCCACTCACAGTAATTGTTGACCTATTTCTTATTCTTTAAGGTGTAATTTTAAGCTGCTAATTTTGGATTTTCTTTTTTTTTTCATTTTTAAAATTTATTTACTATCTAAAGTTTTACATACGTCCCCTTTTTCCCTGAGTGACAGGCCCCCCCCCCCAGCCATTCCCACACCGGGCAAGCCCCCACTGCCGGGGTCCAGCCCCAGCAGGTCCAGGGGTCCCCAAAGGTGTGGACGGAGTCGGCGAAGAAGGAATGACACGGAGACAGCGTTCAGTTGATCAGCAGCCTAGCCAGGATCTCCAGCCAAGTTCTGGTCTTGATCTCCAGAGAGGCTCTGCTTCGGATCTCCAGCGAGGTTCTGTAGCCATGTTCCCTCGCTAGGTTCTCCAGCCAGGTTCTGTCCAGGCTCTCCAGTCAGGTTCAGTGTCCAGGTTCCAGTCAGGTTCTCCTGCCAATCTCTGTAGTCAGGTTCAGTCCAGGATCCCTTGCCATGTTCTCCCGCTAGGCTCTGTCTCTAGGCTCCGAGGCCAGTCCCTCTCCAGGATCCTCCGGCATGCTCTCTCCAGCGAAGTTCTTCTGTCTCTAGGCTCCGTGTAGGTTCTGTCTTCTTGATTCTGTTCTAAGTTTTGAGTCTTTCTGTCTTGTTACAACTGTATTTATACCAGTTGATTCAATCCTATCAATCTCTATTACAAAGGTTAGGGCGTTTCTTATCTCCATTCCAGGGAGAAAAGATTATGTAGTTTAAGCATGATTGTTCGTAGTTAAAGGGATTAATTACCCGCCTGGCACTTAGTTGAGGGGTTTTATTCCCTCCCTAACTTCAGGGGAAAATCCCTACCTGGGGATTCAACCTTTCTCGGAGAGGTGACCTTGGTTAAAACACAGCGCCAAGAAGGTGAGCAAACATATTAAGAACCGTATGCCATATATGCCAGGTCCCTTGAAACAGCAAGGATGGACCGGCTCCCGGCACCCCACCACTCCATTGTCTGTGTCCATTGGTTATACTAATATGCATGCATAAAAGCCCATTGGTTGCTCTCTACCCACCCCTCCCCTGCTATTTGTCTCTGGATCTATTCTTGTTCATCAAATTATGTTGATCATTATATCCCACATATGAGTGAGATCATGTGATATTTATCTTTCTCCCACTGACTGATTTCTCTTAGCATAATGCTCTCCAGTTCCATCCATGCTTTTGAAAATGGTAAAATTTCCTTCTTTTTTATAGTGGTGGGTGTAGTATTCCATTGTGTAGATGTACCACAGTTTTTAATCCACTCATCTGCTGATGGGCACAGAAGTTGTTTCAAAATCTTAGCTATTGTAAATTGTGCTGTTATGAACATAGGGGTGCATATATCCTTTTTGATTGGTTTTTCTGATTTCTTGGGATATAGTCCTAGAAGTGGGATTACTGGTTCAAATGGGAGTTCCATTTTTAATTTTTTGAGGAAACTCCATACTGTCTTCCACAGTGGCTGCATCAGTCTGCATTCCCACCAGCAGTGCAGGAGGGTTTCTTTTTCTCCACATCCTTGCCAGCATTTGTTTATTTGTTTATGATAGCCATTCTGACAGGTGTGAGATGGTATCTCATTACTTTTTTGATTTTCATCTCTCCAATGATTAGTGACTTTGAGCATGTATTCATATGTCTCTTGGCCTTCTCTCTGCCCTCTTTCAAAAAGTGTCTATTTAGGTCCTTTGCCTATTTTTTTATTGGATTTTTTTATCTTCCTTTTGTTAAGTTGTATGAGTTCTCTGTAAAATTTGGAGTTTAAAACTTTATCTGAACTAGCATTGGCAAATATGTTTTCCCATGCAGACACTGGGCAGTGGGGGCTTGCCCTCCAGGGTGGGAGTAGCTAGGGGGATCAATTGGGAAAAAATAAGACATATGTAAAACTTTAAACAATTAAAAAATTAACATTATCTCACACCTGTCAGAATGATGATTATTAATAAATACAAAAACAATAAATATTGGAGATATGTGGAAAAAATGGAACCCTGTGCACTGTTTATGGGAATGCATATTGGTGCAGTTACTATGGAAAACAGTACACAGGTCCTCAAAAATTTAAAATGCATACTTAGGCCAGGTAGCTCCATTTGTTAGAGTGCTGACACAATGTGCCAAGTTTGAAGCTTTCATTCCCGGTCAGGACACTTACAAAAATCAATCAATGCATGAATTCATGGGTGGAACAAAAAAATAAATAAATGTTTCTCTCTCCCTTCTTCTTTCTCTAAAATCAATAGTAACATAAAATAATTCAAAATGGAGCTGTGTTTTGATCCAATGTTTCCACTTCTGGGAGTGTATCCAAAGAAACCCAAACATTAATTTGAAAGAACATATGCACGTCTTTGTTTATTGCAGTATTATTCACAATAGCCAAGATATGGAAGTAACCCAGTTTCTCATCAATACATTAGTGGATAAAAAAGCTGTGGCACATGTACACAATGGGATACTACTCGGCCTTAAAAAAGAATGAAATTTTACCATTTGTGACAACATGGATGAACCTGGAGGTTATGTTAGTCAGGGAAAGAAAAATACCATATGATTTTACTTATATGTACAATATAAAGAGCAAAATAAATGAACCAACAAAGTAGATACAGTCCTGGTCAGGTAGCTCAGTTCATTAGAGTGTCCTCTAGAAATGCCAAGTTTGTGGGTTTGGTCCCTGAAAGGGCACATATAAGAATCAATCAATGAATGCATAAATAAGTGAAATAGAAAATATCTCTTTTTCTTCCTCTTTCTCTTTCTCAAATCAATAAAAATAAAAAACTATTTTGAAATATAGAAACATATTCAGATACAGAGAACAGACTGATGGTTTCCAGAGGGGAGGGGGTTTGAGGAGCTGGGTGAAAAAGGTGAAGGATAAGAAATATAAATTGGTAGTTGCAAAATAGTCATGGAACTGTAAAGTACAGAGTATATTGTCAATAATATTGTAATAACTATGTATGGTGCCTCCTGGGGCAACCCCTTTGTAAAATATATGATTGTCTAGCCATTATGCTGTACACCTGCAACTGATACAGAGGAATACTGAATATAAACTACAATTGAAAACTAATAAATAAATAAGTACATGAAACGATTAAAACAATGATTTCTATAATTAGGCCTGCATTTGTACAGATGTCTTCCCATCAGGAGCTATGCCCTTGAATAAGTAAGTTCCTCCGTATCACTGAGCTTCATTTTTACTATGTATAATTTGTGGTTGAAAATATACACATTGTGGGACTGTGGGGATTCAATGAGATAATATAGGTAGAAGTTCTCTGCACATAATTGGGAGGGAGTTTGCCACTGCGGCGGTATTAATTCTCTCAGCCTTACCTGGTCCCTGCTCTGAGAACCATTTCTCTAGAGAATTCTGACTAATATACAACTAAAAATTGTTTCAACTTGGGAATGAATAAGCAAACTGTCATATATTCAATAATGGTCTACTACGCAACAATAAAAAGCTATTGATTCCTGCTACATGCAACAATAAGGATGAATCTCAAATGCATTGCACTAAGCAAAAGAAGCCAGGCTCCAAGACTATACACTGTATAATTTCATTTATATGACATTCTTGTAAAGACAAAACTATAGAGATGGATGCCAGGAGGGGGAGGGATTAATGCAAAAGATTATAAGATAGTTCCGTGGGGGTGACACATGTTCTGTATTGTGGTTATGGTGGTAGTTACATGTTTCTATGATTTGTCAAAACTACTTGAACACCGAAAATAATAAATTTTACTGTATATTAAAATAAAATATAAAAACATGTATCAGGATCAAAAGACAAGGCCAAAGGCATTAACTTTCCATTGGGACAGAAAAGCTAGACACAGAGATATCCAGTCATGACAAAGGGGAGTCAGAGCAGTCCAAAGGAACCAAGATGGTGAGAAAGCTGCTATCAGATTCTCTGAATACCTTTAATAAATATCTTAGTCTAATAAAAGTATAAAAGTGGAGACTTAAAAACAAAACAAAACTTCTATCAACCCCAATTAATTCATCTTTAGTTATTAGATCAGTGTAAACTATTAGAAGTAATTCCATGTATAAACTTAATTTATCCTTCTAATATTGCAAGGAAATCATTTGTGAATGTTGGTGGGGTTTGGAAAGAGAGATCGAAGGAATGAAGAAAAGATAGAAAAACAAAAAAACAATAAAATCACTATGTTTTGAAGTATCAAAGACAAAATATTCATGACTCTGTTCCTAATTTGTGGAGAGCCATTCCCTATTCTTTATAATAGTAAACATTTCCTTTCCTAGTCATATCATTAGTTGTTCACTCTTCTTCTAAATGGTTCCTGAAAGTTAGATACAATCGTACCTTTGTTAGCTGCAGAAATTACCCCTGTAACTATCTTTGCAAACTGCCTTCTTAGAAGTTATAAACTTTTTCATTTTCAAAGAGCCCTCTTTTACAGTAAGCTTAAATATAAAACCTAACAAAGTCTTTAAAAATGATTTAAAGAAGCTTTATCCATCACAAAAACTTATGATTGCTTTGCTTTATTCTTTGTAGAAGGCTCTCTATATAAGTGTGAGAAAGATGAATTATACCTCTGTACACCTGGGACATACCTTGATCTACTAAATCCATAGTGTATAAGGAAGCAATTTATAATAGGATTTCATTGCACTGGTTTTCTATTATCATCAATACATTCTAATCACCTGAAGTATCTTTGGCCTTTTCCATGTGATATTTTTTAATCTACCATTATAGTTTTTCCTTTATTCAAAAAGCAAAATAAAAACTAATTATTTTTTAAAATATATTTTATTGATTTTTTACAGAGAGGAAGGGAGAGGGATAGAGAGTCAGAAACATCGATGAGAGAGAAACATCCAGTAGCTGCCTCCTGCACACCCCCTACTGGGCATGTGCCCGCAACCAAGATACATGCTCTTGACTGGAATCGAACCCGGAACCCTTCAGTCCCCAGGCCGACGCTCTATCCACTGAGCCAAACCGATCAGGGCATAACTAATTATTTTTCAATTAGTCTGATCAATGATATAAAGCATTTCATTTGGTTTTTCAAACTATGTAGAAGTCCACATACTGCACAATTTGCTGCCTGAGCTTCCAAATGCTATTTTTATCACAAAGTCTCCCTATAGCAGTGATGGCGAACCTATGACACGCATGTCAGAAGTGACACGCGAACTCATTTTTTTGGTTGATTTTTCTTTGTTAAATGGAATTTAAATATATAAAATAAATATCAAAAATATAAGTCTTTGTTTTACTATGGTTTGCAAATATCAAAAAATTTCTATATGTGACACGGCACCAGAGTTAAGTTAGGGTTTTTCAAAATGCTGACACGCCGAGCTCAAAAGGTTCGCCATCACTGCCCTATAGGCTTAGATGAATCAAGTTTCTATTTCACTTGATTTTCAATGCACTTTAGGAAGAAATATTTACTTTATGTGCAGTCCAAAGAAGTATCAAAATCAGGTTGCATAAAGGAATAAAAGGAAAACACTCAAAACTAACTGATTGTCAGAATCATGAGAGAAGTATTTTGATAATCTAGAAATTTGGAATCCACTGCAGATCTACTGAGTCAGTCTCTCCTGGGTGTGGGGACTAGGAATCTACTTTTCTTAAGATTCTAAATTAAATGCTTTTGTTGTTAAAGTTTGAAATAGTTGTCTTAAATGAGTGGTTATCAAAGTGTGGTCCTCAGACCAGAAACACCAATATCACCTAGGAAATTTTTAGAAATGTAAAATCTTGGGCCCCACTACAATCTTATAAGATCAAAAACAGGTCAGGGTTCATATGATTCTAACTCATGTTAAAGGCTGAGAAGAAATGTCTAAAATATAACATATAAGATAATCACTTTCTGGTTAGTATAAGGTCCCTTATAGATTGTGAAAATTATTTATAATTTTAACATTCACAAATATTTAATATTTATAATAAGTTATTTCTTATCTTTTCTCTCTAAAGTGTAGTCTCTCTTTTCTGTCTGTCCCTCTATGAAATATTTGTGTACATATATTTTCAAGAAAATTTTGCTGTATGGAGTACAGATAAAATAATAAATTAACTGATTCATTTTTAGGAAAAATAAATCCTGATCTCTGCAGAACCTTAATTAGAATCTAACAAACTTTTCTCACAAAGAAAGCACTAGGGCAAACTATGGCCCGTGGGCCGGATCTGGCCCGTTTGAAATGAATAAAACTATTGAAAAAAAAGACTGTACCCTTTTATGTAATGATGTTTACTTTGAATTTATATTAGTTCACACAAACACTCCATCCATGCTTTTGTTCCGGCCCTCTGGTCCAGTTTAAGAACCCATTGTGGCCCTCGAGTCAAAAAGTTTGCCCACCCGTGCACTAGGCTCTCATGCAATTTTAGTCAAGCAATTAAAGCTACAACTGAGTAAATATATTTATTTAACAATTATTATATAAGAAATAAATGCCATGTGGGTGAGAACTTTGATATAATCCACAGTTCATGAGGTCACATGTTATAAAATGTCTATTAATATTTAGAGAAATTATTTTGTTCAGTGTTCTCAAGAAATATACAATATTTCTGATATAATTAGTTACAAAGAAAATTTCAGTTTTAAAGAAAAGTAGCTTATTAACTAAAGCAACATAATTTTTTGTTTGTTTTTGATACTCATGTTTGTTAGGCAACTAGTTAGGTGATAATAAAAAAAGAAGGGAACTAGATATCTGATTAAGCAGGACTAACTAGGAAGAAGCAGCTTCACAGTCACTCATAGCATCTGAGTAGACAGGAAAGACCTGCTTTCCAACCTCCCAGGGGAACAACCAGTCCAGTCCCACAGACTACTAGAGGGAGGAAGAACCAGCCAGAGGGAAATTCCTCTGCTAAAGCATGTGCAGTAGAAGCCAAAATGGTAACCATAATGGGGAAGAGTCTAGCCTGGGGAAAGTATTGCATAGGATAAGGGCACAAAGTCCCAGAAGATCCTGGAAAGAGATTGGATAGGGGAAGGACCCAGCATAAACCTTCAAAGAATTAGGAAGAAGATTTTTTAGTTTGAAAGAAAATTTCCTCTCTCCCAAGCCCAAGGAAATATAATCAAAGCTTAACAAAGGCCTGAGGTTCCTTCCTGCACCCTCTCTCCTAACAGCCTTTCAGGCTTGGGTGTGGCAGCTGCAGGACCATAGCAGCAGGAAAGCAGGTGGGAAGAGAACAGAGACTGTGCTGAACTACCAGAGCCTTAGATGCCATGCTAATGGCATAACAGCTCTAGGTCCTGGCATTCCCCCTGGGCTTGGTGAGGACAAGTGTGGGCTTTTGGCCCCAAATGCTAGACTTCATCCTCAGAGATGTGGAGCTGAGTCACCTGATCATGGATGAGACATGGAGGCAGTCCTTTATTTTCACTCCAATAAATCATATCTCCTTATGGGTGTATCCTTGAAAAACATTTCCCGTGATACCATGGAAGAACACATTTCCAGCCTTGGTCCACGTCCAGCAATGTTTTCTGTAACTTTCTTGGTCTAATTCTTTTATAATTTGGTAAAAGAAGTTTCAATTCTTTTGCATTTGATTATAAATTCTCACTACAATTAAAAATTGGTAACTTGCTTGAGACTTACTAGTAGAAGGAACTGTAGGGAAAGAAAGACTTTTTCTTTATCCTCTTAGGTTCTGTGACTGGGCCTAAAATTTAAATTGACAAAAGACAGATTAACTGGAGAAAAGAAAATTGTATTTGATTTTAATATTTTGACCTGAGCTAAGAACCTTCATAGAAAAGAAATTAAGACCTAAAGAAGCAGATAGATTTGATAAATTTATACCATTTCAACAAATAATGATAAAGTTTGAAGCTGTGATAAGACAAAGGAAAAAGGGATTTGGGCTAAGGGTGGAAAATTGTGAGAAAGTGATGGGGAAATATATAAGGGAATCTAATGGAGAGTAAGTATTATTTTAGTAGATTTGTTTGTACAGATTTATTTTGGCATCAATTCCTCAGCTCTGGTGGTAGGAATGTTCTCTTCTTCCTGATATAAAGACAGCTTTGTCATGGGAAAATTTATGTTTTGTTTTATATAGAAAGGGGAAGCCAGAGAGCCCTTCCTGCTTTTGCTGCTTCACAAATGTCTTCAGCTCAAAATAATAAATATACCAAAGTGGCATATCTTGGAGTAATGTTCCAATCCTCTTCAATATTGTAAAGATCATCTAGTCAAAACCCTCACTTTATAGATGAAGAGGCAAATTTGGGTATAGATCCAGTGTATCTTTGCAAATAATTCAACATCATGAAAGTGCTAGGATTAAAAAGTCATCTGAGGGCAACAGTGCAGTGAAGAACAAAGACAAGATGACTGGCTTCTGGAAAGTCATTGGGGTTATTTTTAATAAAATCTCCTTTGGAATATATCTCACATCACTGGGACTGCATTAACACAGGTCAAATAAATTCTTAAAATATCAAATCTGAAATCATAGAATATGTCAAAGATACTTGGTATATGGAGCTGTTTAAAAGTAAATGCTTTCCCATTCTTCCAATTTAATGTAACACATTCCATGCTTAGGAAAAAACTCTCAGAGAGCAAAACTTTCTGAGATCATTTTTTTTCTTCTTGCTCCAATATCAAATGATAAGCTATTTTTAGGTCAAAGTTTCAACTTACTGTGTTTCTTTATTTTCTGCCCTTTAACCACTTTTTAACTCAATAGTTATTTCTCTTCTATGTCATTATTGCATACTTTTGACATTAATCTCTGATGTGTAAGTCTGATAAATGCTTTTGAAAAGCACATAATATCCCTTTAAAATGTATTTACCAATCCAATAGCATCTTCAAATATGTTCAGTGTGTTTCAGACATGATTTTCTTTCTTGAAAGAATTTGACTATTGATAAATCTATGCTTTTCCCCACAAAGGGTTTCTCAATTGATTTTTTTTTAGGGCCTGAGAATTTTTCTTAGTCATGTCAAGCTAATTGAGCTATTACCAAAATGAGGTCTTTTTGAGGTAAGTAAAATCAGTGTTGGTGATTTAACTTCAAAATATGACATGTGAATGAAACATTTTTTTCACTGTACCATTTAAGGTAATAAAACATAAATTCATAAAAAATTATGTATTTATGCCCTAGCCAGTTTTGCTTAGTGTATAAAGCACCAGCTTGTGGACTAAAGGGTCCCGGGTTTGATTCCAGTCAAGGGCACATGCCTGGGTTGTGGGGTCGATTCCCAGTAAAGGGCATGCTGGAGGCAGCCAATCAATGATTTTCTCTCATCATTGATATTTCTATCTCTCTCTCCCTCTCCCTTCCTCTCTGAAATCAATAAAAATATATTTAAAATGATGTATTTATGGGTCCATTCATACTTATATACATTTGGAAAAGTACACACTTAAAATTTCCTATATACCTAAAAGTTTACTTATTTTTAATATGTAATTTCCTATAATATAAAATAAGGGTAAATAACTTGAGAAGTATTAGGTAATGGCAAGTCTGCTTTAAATTTCACTGATATACATGAGTGTAGATAAGAAATGGATTTCAATGCATAATAACCAATGAACTTTCTGTACTAGAACTATTTTCTGAGTGTAAATTTGGTTTTAAATAAGATAGCTAGAAGCTACAGTAACTATTTGTGAGCAGTCTAAAGCAGAGAGTTTTTTTCCAAACTGGATTCCATAGAACTATATCATTTTCCTAGAACCCATTAGAATTTCATAGGTTATTTATAAGTAGCATACACATTTTCATTTTAAATTTCAATAAAAAACAAATTTTTCATAGTCATACTTTAACACAGGTACAAAAAAATTACCTTTTATAACTTTATCTCTGCACAATTTCTAAGTTAATTAGAGCAAAACTTGGTAGTGTATTAAGAATTATTTCTTCATTAGTATATAAGAATCTTGAATGACATTATGGCCTCAATCATAGGGCATCTGAAGTCATAACTTGAATGGACAGTCTTCTCCATAACTTCCATTGGATACATAAAGTTTAACTAATTGAGCTTCTGCCTCTAGTCCAGCATCCCAGTTTCTAAAATTGCTAGTTTTCTCCCAATGAGCATTTGTCTATTTTTCCTATAACTGTGGTCTTTTTCCTATATCGTCTGTGATGGATCTTCTTGGAAATAAATCTGACGTTTTTATCACCTAGCACACTAAAGAACCAAGACAACTCAGAAAAGCCTAACATCTTTCTGTCTATCTTTTGACCCTTTATTATCATCACATCCTTATCCCCTATACACACACACACACACACACACACACACACACACACACAGTGTTTTCGGACTCTTTATATACTGATTTTAAGCCGAATAGGAATTCATTCTGTAGAGTCTCTGGAGATTAAAATTTGTATTGTTGGCCATCGCTGTGGGAGTACAGTTCTGTGTCAGTAATAGTTGTAACTGCAGCCAAAAATGATCCTGGCTTACTTTCTTTTTTAAGGGCCTTTGGGTATATACAAAGTCCCTTGGACACAATGCCCAGCACTTTGAACCCAATATGTCATTTAATTGTACAATGACACTATGTAGGAAAGAGTATTTGTCCATTATATTTTTAGATGAGGAAACCAAGATCCAGAGAGATGAGGTAACTTTCCCAAAGTCTACATAAAATAAGTGGAAGATGCTAGATTAAATTTTTATATTTTGGGGTCCAAAATTGATGCACATTTTCTATAACACCCAGCCTCATGGTTGATCTAGATACAGAAAATATAAAGTGGTCAAGTTTTTTATACCCCTGTTCCACTATCTATTCAATATTACTAATTATACTAATATTTATTTGGAGCTGCTGCTGTTATTGTTACTGTTGTTGTTTGAGAGGAGAGAAAGGGAAATTGCATTAAATTCTTTTGGGATTTTAATAATGTACCAAGAAAGCCAGCCCTGAGAACAAAAAGCAAAGAAGGGAAACATATACAAATAATCTGTACAGAGCAATCACAGTATTACTATCACCACATGGGCAATAGCTTAACCCTTACCTCTGAAAAACAAAGAGCACTCATTATTAATGGTCTCTTGGTGTTGCTAAAGAATATATTGATGCTCTTAAATCTTCCTGTGACCTAGACTCAATTTATTAATCTCTCTCATGCCTGGGATTCTGCAACTACAAACATTTCTCTCTTTTATAGGTACTGAGCTTTATCTTTTTATGTTGTTAGTAACTAAGCACATTTTTTACAGAACACTAGGAACTCGTCATCTCTCAAAGATTAAGGCATATAAAATAATAGTATTCTGTACAAGACTTTTTCTTAAATTGTTAATCTGAGTATATTTCAAGGACATTTTTATATAAACCAACAATTAATCCATGGTTCAGGCATACCAAGTTGATAATTTTGACTGGGTTACTGAATAATCATTTGCTAAAATTCATCAGATTGTATACAAACTGGTTGTGAGTTTATTCACAGTTTTTAAAAACAGGTTAATATTGAATTTTCTAAAAATAAAATAATTGTTATATTTATATAGATACAATGTTAAAAAATAATAACAACTATTACAGAACAAGATTGAGTGTTAAGTAAAAAAGTTTAGCGAAGACTCAATCCAACACAGAACCTCAATTAGATAAAATTCAGGGAGGAGAATTTGAACAATTCTTTGAAAGACAAAAGTTTATCTACCTTTCTTCCTGAATAAACAAATTTTTAAGAGGCATTCATCATTAGGTGAGGTAAAGTAAGATTAGCATCTGTGAAATATTGAAAGATGGGGTGGCCATGGTGACTTAACATAGAATGTTGGGATCCATGCAGAGTGATGAATGGCTCAGCATGGAATACTGGTGCCCAAGTAGTCAAGGAGGCAGGCATATGCTTGCTGGGAAGTGGAAATGGGGGAGAAGAGAGTGGAGACTGAAAGCAGCAATTTGAGATTGCTTACATAGAGGGTAGATTAAGACAATAAGTAATAATAGTTAGGATAACAGTTGCCAGATTTCTTACTGTCCGGAAAGGAAGTTACAGATCTGGAAAGACAGAATATTAGACTGAACAATATGATTTTGTAATGGAATTAAAGTTATTTATGTGAATTCATAGTTTTATATGTACATACAGTGACAGATTAGAGGTATGTGTAAGTCACATGCAAACATATTTCCAGTTCTATGTCAATGAGCAGAACTCTACTCAGATTTTGTTTTCTAAATACCATTGCCTACTAAGATAGAGGGTTTTTAATTTTGTTTTGTTTTTACAAAAATGGCTGATTCGAATGGAACAGGATAATCAAAAGAAGAGCCTGAAATTTTATTTTGTGTGTATGTGCTAAAAAGCAAATAAATGCTCAAAGAATAATGGGAGCATGGCATGAAAAGCCAGTTTGAAGGGGCTTCATTGAACAAATTAGAGACAACTTAAGTATCAAAATAAATAATGATATACAAATTATAACTAATTGAAAAGAATGGGACTCTATGAGCCAAAACTAGCATAAATAAATTAATCAAAGAAGAAAAATATTACCCTTATAGTAGTAGGCTAATTAAAAAAAAGAATAAAAGTTGGAAGTAAAAGTCTCTTTGTTATATATATATATTTTTTCCTTTGTTGATTAAGGTATTACAAATGTGTTCTTATCCCTGCATAGTCCCCCCATCCTCCACTCATGCCCTCACCCCCAGTGTCTGTATCCATTGGTTATGTTTATATGCATGCATACAAGTCCTTTGTTTGATCTCTCCTCCTTAGCTCTACCTGCCCCTGCCTTCCCTTTGAGGTTTGAGCATCAGATCAATGCTTCTCTGTCTCTAGATCTATTTTTTTTAGCTATTATTTTATTAAATGATTGCCACATCCATTATGTCATTATACTACTACTACTACCATTTATTCGATGTGCACTGTATTTTTTATTGATTAAAGTATTATAAATGTGTCTTTATCCCCTGCCAGGGTCCAGCCCCAGCAGTCCAGGGGTTCCCAAAGGTGTGGACAGCATCAACAAAGAATGAAGGACACAGAGACAGGGATTAGATCATCAGCAAAATCAGGTTCTTTTATTGCCCTGTTACAACTGTATTTACACTATTTGATTCTATAACAGGGGTGGGCAAACTTTTTGACTCGAGGGCCACAATGGGTTCTTAAACTGGACCGGAGGGCCGGAACAAAAGCATGGATGGAGTGTTTGTGTGAACTAATATAAATTCAAAGTAAACATCATTACATAAAAGGGTACGGTCTTTTTTTTTTTTAGTTTTATTCATTTCAAACGGGCCGGATCTGGCCCGTGGGCCGTAGTTTGCCCACAGCTGTTCTATAAGCATGCCTCTATAGTTACATCATGGTATGTTTTGGGTCCTCCTTTGACCTTTTACAGTTTCTTGTTTTATGTTTACAGTTTCTTACCTGACCTTTGCTAAAAATCTTATTTCTATTTAGCTCTGCTGATTTTAATTTTATCCATTGTCTATGTTTCTACATACTATTCTAAAGGTTAGTCTCTGTGTTTCATTATAAGGGCTAGTTTGTTATTTCTATTCTAAGGTTACTATTCTATTGCTCTACTGTTAAGCTATAAGGAAAAAACTGAAGGAGGTTTTCCTATTCTGTGGCCTCAGTAAAGGTTATGTAGCTTAAGTGTGATTGTTCGTAGCTATGGTGATTAACTACCTGCATGGCACTTAGTTTAAGTCTTTCTGCTTGCATAGCTAGCATAAGATTTTTAGATAAGCAGCCTCCCTGCATTGTTTGCAGAGGTATTTCTTTAACTGTTTGATAGTTGTCCTTTTAACCTTACTGGTGGTCTTCCTTGGGACTGCCCTGCGTTGGCAGGCTTTTAGGGGTATAGGCTTTGATACTTTCTCTGGTGGGTAGACCCCTGGGGATGTGGGCCTAGCAAGTCCTAAATTTATTGCTAACAGTCTTAGTCTCAGTTCCTCATAAGTGGTACACTGTATTTCTGTAACACTAGGGGGTTTTACTGTTTTATTCCCTTCCCTAGTCCTGTTAATCCCTAACTCTAGGGAAACATTCCCAGCTGGGGAAACAACCTTTCCCAGGGAGGTGGCCCTGGTAAGAACACATAGCACTAAGAAGGGGAGCAAACATATTAAAAACAGTATGCCATATACGCCAAGTCCTTGGAACATATGCTGTGCAGATGTTTCTTCCCTTCAGTGACTGTGTCAAGCAGCAACGATGGAACAGCTTCCGGCAATCCCCCCATAGTCCCCCCCAACCCCCGAGTCTTGCCCTCACCCTCACCCCTGTTGTTTGTGTCCATCGCTTATGCTTATATGCATGCATACAAGCCCTTTGGTTGATCTCTCCCCCTTACCCCCACCCTCCCCTACCTGCCTTCTGAAGTTTGAGCATCTGATCATTGCTTCTCTGTCTCTAGATCTGTTTTTGTTTATCGGTTTACATTGTTCATTATAGTCCATAAATGAGTGAGTACATGTGATATTTATCTTTCTCTGACTGACTTATTTCACTTAGCATAATGTTCTCCAATTCTATCCATGCTGTTGCAAATTGTAGGAGTTCCTTCCTTTTTACAGCAGCATAGTATTCCATTGTGTAGATATGCCAAAGTTTTTTAATCCACTCATCCGCTGATGGTCACTTAGGCTGTTTCCAAATCTTAGCTATTGTAAAGTGTGCTGCAATGAATATAGGGGTGCATATATCCTTTCTGACTGGTGTTTCTGGTTTCTTGGGATATAATCCTAAAAGTGGGATCACTGGGTCAAATGGTAGTTCCATTTTTAGTTTTTTGGGGAAACTCCATACTGTTCTCCACAGTGGCTGCTCCAGTCTGCAATCCCACCAGCAGTGCATGAGGGTTCCTTTTTCTCCGCATCTTCTCCAGCATTTATCATTTGTTGATGACAGCCATTCTAACAGGAGTGAGATGATATCTCATTGTCATTTTGATTTGCATCTCTCAGATGATTAGTGACTTTGAGCATGTTTCCATATGTCTCTTGGCTTTCCTTATGTCTCCTTTCAAAAAGTATCTATTGAGGTCCTTTGCCAATTTATTTTTATTATTTTTTAAAATATTTTAAATTCTTTATTAGTTAAGGTATTACAAATGTGTCCTCATCCCCCCCCATTAAAACCCCATCCTCCCCCCGCCACTCATGCTCTCATCCCCCTGTTGTCCATGTCCATTGATTTGGCTTATATGCATGCATACAAGTCCTTTGGTTGATCTCTTTCCCTTTCCCCCTCCTTCCCCTACTTTCCCTCTGGGAATTAATAGTCGGATCGCTGTTTCTCTGTCTTTGGATCTGTCCTTGTTCATCATCCCATGTTGTTCTCTATATTCCACATATGAGTGAAATCATGAGGTATTTATCTTTCTCTGACTGGCTTATTTCACTTAGCATAACGCTCTCCAGTTCCGTACATGCTGTTGCAAAAGGCAAGAGTTCCTTCTTTTTTACTGCAGCTTGGTATTCCATTGTGTAGATGTACCACAGATTTTAATCCACTCATCTGTTGATGGGCACTTAGGCTATTTCCAAATCTTAGCTATGGTGAATTGTGCTGCTAAGAACATAGGAGTGCATATATCCTTTCTGATTGGTGTTTCTGGCTTCTTGGGATATATTCCTAGAAGTGGGATCACTGGGTCAAATAGGAGTTCCATTTTCAGTTTTTTGATGAAGCTCCATACTGTTCTCCACAGTGGCTGCACCAGTCTGCATTCCCACCAGCAGTGCAGAAGGGTTCCTTTTTCTCTACATCCTCTCCAACACTTGTTGTTTGTTCATTTGTTAATGATAGCCATTCTGACAGGTGTGAGATGATACCGCATTGTCGTTTTGATTTGCATCTCTCATATAATTAGTGACTTTGAGCATGTTTTCATATGTCTTTCGGCCTTCTGTATGTCCTCTTTCGAAAAGTGTCTATCTAGGTTCATTGACCATTTTTTGATTGGATTATTTATCTTTCTATTGTTAAGTTTCATGAGTTCCCTGTAAATGTTGGAGATTAAAACCTTATCTTCGATATCATTGGCAAATATGTTCTCCCATGCAGTGGGTCTTCTTGTTTTATTGATGGTTTCCTTCCACAGGCTGAGAAATCGCAAACATATGCTGAAGGAATTTCTTCTCTGATAATGCTCCTAAGGCAATGGAAACTAGAGAGAAAATAAACAAATAGGACTACATCAAAATAAAAAGCTTTTGCACAGCAAAGGAAACCTTTGCCCATTTTCTTATTGGGTTGTTTTTCTTCCTTTGTTTAAGTTGTATGAGTTCCCTTTAAATGTTGGAGATTAAACGCTTATGGGAGACATAGTTACCAAATATGTTCTCCCATGCAGTGGGTTTTCTTGTTGTTTTGTTGAAGGTTTCTTTTGCTGTGCAGAAGTTTTTTATTTTGATGTAGTTTCATTTTTTTTAGTTTCCCTTTATTTTCCATTGCTCTAGGAGTGGTATCGGTAAAGTATTTGCTTCGGCATATGTCTGAGTTTTTGCTGCCTTTGGATTCCTCTAATATTTTTATGGTTTCCCATCTTTCATTTAAGTCTTTTATCCATTTTGAGTTTATTTTTTGTGTATGGTGTCAGTTGGTGGTCTACTTTCATTTTTTTGCATGTGTCTGACCAAATTTCCCAGAACCATTTATTGAAGAGACTGTCTTGACTCCAGTGTATGTTCTTGACTTCTTTGTCAAATATTAATTGAGCATATTGGTTTGGGTTGATTTCTGGGTTCTCTATTCTATTCCATTCATCTATACTATATGTCTGTTCTTGTGCCAGTATCAGGCTGTTTTGAGAACAGTGGTTTTATAATACATCTTGATATCTGGTATTGAGATCCCTCCTACTTTGTTCTTCTTTCTCAGTATCACTGCAGCTATTTGGATTTTTTGTTTGTTTATTTGTTTTTATTCCAGATGAATTTTTGGAGAGTTCTTTCTAGATCTGTGAAATATACTGTTGGTATTTTAATGGGGAATGCATTGAATCTATATATTGCTTTGGGTAGTATGGACATTTTAATGATGTTTATTCTACCAATCCATGAACACGGTATGTTCTTCCATTTATTTATGTCTTCCTCTATCTCTTCTTTTCAGTGTCATGTAGTTTTCCAAGTACAGGTCTTTTCCCTCCTTCATTAAGTTTATTCCTAGGTATCTTAATTTTTTTTGGTGTGATGGTAAATAGGATTGCTTTTTTAGTCTCTTTCTGTAAGTTCACTACTGGTATATAGAATTGCCATAGATTTCTTGGCGTTCACTTTGCATCCTGCTACATTGCCAAATTAATTTATTAAGTCTAATAATTTTTTGATGGAGTCTTTAGGGTTTTCTATGTACAGTATCATGTCATCTGCAAATAAGGACAGTTTTACTTCTTCTTTTCCAATTTGGATATCTTTTATTTCTTCTTTTCTGATCGCAATGGCTAGTACTTCCAGCTCTATATCGAACAGGAGTGGTGAGAGTGGACATACCTGTCTTGTTCTTGTTCTTAGGGGAAAAAGTTTTAGTTTTTGCCCATTGAGTATGATGTTGGTTTATCATATATGGATTTTATTATGTCAAGTTACCATTATTTTTTTAATTTTTATTATTTATTTTTATTTTTTTTATTTTCTTGTTTAAAGTATTACAAATAATAGAACATATGTCTCCTTTTTTCCCCCATTGACCTTCCCCAAGCCTCTCCTACCCCCTGGCACATGCCCTTACCCCACCCCCCAGTATCTTATGTCCATTGGTTGTGCTTACATGCATGCATATAAGTCCTTTGAATGATCTCCTAAGACCCCCCCCACACCAACACTACCAAGGCTTCCTGCTGTAATTTGAGAGTCTGTAATACTTCTCTGCCTCAGTATATATCTTTTTGTGCATTAGGTTATAATGTTCTTTATTATCCATAAATGACTGAGATGAGATAATGTGGTATTTTTCTTTCACTGATTTGCTTATTTCACTGAGCATAATGATCTACAGTTCCATCCATGCTTCTACAAATGGTAAGACTTCCTTCTTTTTTATAGCAGCATAGTATTCTATTGTGTAGATGTACCACAGTTTTCTAATCCACTTCTCTGCTGATGGGCGTTTCGGCTGTTTCCAAATCTTAGCTATGGTGAATTGTGCTGCTATGAGCATAGGGGTGCATATATCCTTTCTGATTGGTGTTTCTGTTTTCTTGGGATATATTCCTAGAAGTGGGATCACTGGGTCAAATGGCAGTTCCATTTTTAAACTTTTGAGGAAATGCCACACTGTTTTCCACAATGGCTGCACCAGTCTGCATTCCCACCACCATTGAAGGAGGGTTCCTTTTTTTTGCATCCTCTCCAGCACTTCTCATTTGTTGATTTGTTGATGATAGCCATTCTGACAGGTGTGAGATGGCACGTCATTGTTTTTTTGATTTGCATCTCTTGGATGATTAGTGACTTTGAGCATGTTTTCATATGTTTCTTGGCTTTCTGAATGTCTTTTTACGAAAAGTGTCTATTTAGGTACTTTGACCATTTTTTGATTGGGTTGTCTATCTTCCTTTTGTTAAGTTGTATGAGTTCCCTGTAAATGTTGGAGATTAAACTGTTATAGGAGACAACATTGGCAAATATGTTCTCCCATGCAGTGCGCTTTCTTGTTGTTTTGTTGATGGTTTCTTTTGCTGTGCAGAAGTGTTTTATTTTGATGTAGTCCCATTTGTTTATTTTATCCTTAGTCTCTCTTGCCCTAGGATCTGTGTCTGTAAAGATATTGCTACAACATATGTCTGCAATTTTGCTGCCTATGGAGTCTTGTAGGGTTTTTATGGTTTCCGGTCTTACATTCAAGTCCTTCAACCATTTTGAGTTTGTTTTTGTGTATGGTGTAAGTTGGTGATCTAGTTGCAAGTATCTGACCAAATTTCTCAGCACCATTTATTGAAGAGACTGTCTTGACTCCATTGTATGCTCTTGCCTCCTTTGTCAAATATTAATTGAGTATAATGGCTTGGGTCAATTTCTGGATCCTCTATTCTGTTCCATTGCTCTACATGTCTCTTCTTGTGCCAGTACCAGGCAATTTTGAGAATCATGGCTTGGTAACATAGTTTGATGTCTGATATTGTGATCCCTTCAACTTTGTTCTTCTTTCTCAAGATTGCTGTAGCTATTCCAGGTCTTTTTTTATTCCAGATGAATTTTTGGAGAGTTTTTTCTAGATCTGTGAAATATGCCATTGATATTTTAATAATTATTGCATTGAATCAGAGATTGCCCTCTCGCAGTCTGGGACCCCTAGGGGGATGACCACCTGCTGCCTTAGGCCCTCTCCCTGAGGTATTGCACCTAAGCTGGCAGTCAGACATCCCTCTGGCAGCCCAGGAGCCCTCGGGGGATGTCCACTTGCCAGCAGGGAGCAAGCCTAACTGCAGTCAGACATTCTTAGTGCTGCTGTGGAGGTGGGAGAGGCTCCCACCACCACTGATGTACTGGCAGCCTGACTTGTGGCTGAGCAGAGCTCCCCCTGTGGGAGCGCTCTGACCACCAGGGGACAGCTGCTACATTGAGCTTCTGCCTCCTGGTCGTCAGTGTGTGTCATAGTGACCAGTGTTTCCCAGTCATTCTGCTGTTAGGGTCAATTTACATATTACCCTTTTATTATATAGGAGTGCCTTGCCAGCCTGGGTGAGTGGCTTATGGCTGTTTGTAGGCTGGCCACAGCCCCTTCAGGGTGGGAGGTCCTACTGGGGTGCCTGGCCAGTCGGGGTGAGGGTCTGAGGGCCATTTTCAGGCTGGCTATGCCCCCCAGGGGGGACCCTCAACCCCTTGAGTATGTGGCCAGCCTGTGTGAGGAGCTGATGACTCTTTACAGGCTGGCCAAGCCCCCCAGCGAGGACCTTTACCCCATGAGGGTGTCGCCAGTCTGAGTGAGGGGCTGATGGCTCTTTGCAGGCTGTTCACGGCCCCCAGCCAACCAAGCTCCCAGTAGAGGCTGGCTGGAAGCAGGTACCTGGGATTTATTTATCTTCTATAATTGAAACTTCGTTGCCATGAGCTGCAGCCACAGCCAACTCAGGGCAGGTGGGAAGCTTGACTTTCTCCATCACCCAGGCCATCAAGCCCCTTGCTTGCTCCAGCTCCATGGCTGCCGGCCACCATCTTGGTTGGGTTAATTTGCATGTAGTCGCTCTGATTGGCTGGTGGGTGTGGCTTGGGGCGTAGCAAAGGTATGGTTAATTAGCATCTTTGTATTTTATTAGTGTAGATAGGTACTTGTTTGTCACCATTTTTATTTTTATTTATTTTTATTTTTTTTTATTTTTGCTTGTTGTATTTTAGAAGTTGAGAGCGAGAGCAATATGTGAATTTGAAAAACAGCCCAAAACACTGTTGTACATTAAGTGCTCAAATTAACACATAGGGTTACTAGGGCAATGCTATGGTATTGCAGTTCTCCCGAGGCCCCGCCCAAGCTGGAATCTGCACTCGGCAGCGCCCCCAGTGGTGGCCTGTGCGACTCGGTGGCGGAGTGCACACGTGCGGAGCCCCGCCTTTCCTGGAAGTCCGGGAGGGAGGTTTGAATGGACCACAGGACGCTGGGGTTTGGCCTCTTCTCTGAGAAAGAAGCGGTAGGCAGCAGGAGCCAGGATTCAGTTCTGAAGGTGCCTAGAGTGGGGGCCACCCCCTCGCAGCTTGAGGAGATCACGTACTGCCCCACCTCACAGTCGTGGGTGAGCCCGATGGAGGCCAAAGAGGGGGGCAGGTGCACCCCGCTGCAACCACCGCTGCAGGCCCTGAGGACCTGGGAGGGACATGCTGGGCCCAATGGCGGCTGGTGGAAAACTTCCAGCAGACACAGGCGGGTATGCCGGGTTCTCCAAGCGATAGATTAACTTGCAGCTAAACTGAAGGTGTTTAAGTTAACGTGTTGTTGAGTGAAGTGCCCGGGCCCCAAAGACACCGCCTTGGGTGCCTGGCACCTTGTTTGGCTTTCAGAGTTAGTAAAAAAAAAAAAAAGACAATCCGATGTTCTATAGATCATTTGATTTAGTGCCATTGCATGGAACATCATCTCTGCGAATGTCCCTTTCATCGGATGTCACCCTTGGAATAATTGTCACCATTTTTATTTTTTATGCCTCTGTTCTTTCTTCGCTTCCTATTTCATCTTTTTATAGCAGACCAATAATACAAACAAATTTTCTAACATTATTGGAATTAATACTCTATAATGAGTCAGCAATTTATATTCCTGTGAATTCAAATATCAATCCCTATAACTTTCTACATGTGTTAATGAAAGGCTCACCGCCCGCCTCTCCGGGTGGTGCGGGAGGAGGACTCTGGCCGCTGGGCTCTGGAATCTCTCCTCGCCCGCTGTAGGGCCTGGCCTCCCAGGATCGGGTCCCAGTGTCCAGACCGGCTGTAGGGCCAGGTGGCGACCGACCACGGGGGAGGTCGTGGGAGCGCAAGGCCTCACCACCTGGCTCTTTCCTCCCTTCCCCCGTGGTAGTCTCCCCGCTTGCCCGCGCTGGGGCCGGGGGTCCATCTGGCCCTCGGGGCCCGGTCAGGGGCACCGGGGCCTGTGTGGGCCGGCCGCCAGGCCTCATGAAGCACGGCCTGGCCGTGCTGCTGGCGGCCTCGGGCATCGACTTCCCGGCCCACAGCGGGAGCCCAGCGCGGGCTGCCACCCGCCCGCTGCCCCCTGGACCGGGCCCACGTGGGCCGCGTGGACCCCCGGTCCCAGTGCGGCAGCGGCGGCAGCGGAGTGGGGCGCGTGCCCTAGCCCGGGGAGGCCGCCGTGCTGCAGTGCGCCGGCCCCGTGGGCCAGGCCTGCTCTGAGCGGATGCTGCTCTTCCAGAGCTGGGCCTCTCCACTGGCCGCACCCCATGTGCTGGGCCTGTGCTGCCCAGACGCGCCGCTGTGGGAGTCCCGGTCTGCCCGCAGGCCGGCTGCTGGTGCTGTGCGGGAGGGCCATCCTGCCTTGGGGCGTGTTCAAGCGACAGCAGCAGGAGCCGGGCGAGGGCTGCACCCTCCGTCTTGCCTTGGGTTCTCCATTTTGGGACAGAGCCATGTGCTTCTTCCCAGAAGAGGCCGCTGCTAGCCACACCCAGGATTTCTCTGGACTAACCAATAATAATCAAGGGAAGTGCACGCCATCACTATGACCACATCCTGTACCGAAGAGTCTGACTGACCGCGATAGGTGTGTTATTGCTTGTTGTGTGTTCTGTTCGGTGAGCTTGTTTCTGGAATCTGTAATTGCCTGAGGGGTCTAGGCGGACGCGCCCAAAAAAGACCACAGGTGGGGGGGGGTTGGAAGACGTTCCGCCCCCCCCCCCCAGGAGGGATGGATATGCCCCTCAGAGGGATGGATATGCCCCTCGCGGATTTGGGATGAAGCGGGTCGTTCCCGCTGGTTTGGCATAAGGCCATTGACTAGCTTTCAGGTTTGGCTTCCATGGAATTGGAAGCCTGTTTTGGTTCTGCTTCCATGGAGTTGGAAGACTGTATTTTTGGGCCCGTTTGTTGTTTGTGTTTGTGTCTTTTCGGTTTTATTTTGTGGACTCACTGGACGGACATTATGGGACAGACTCAAACTACTCCTTTAAGCATTATGGTCGATCATTTCAGAGAGGTAAGGGAAAGAGCCAGGGACCTCAGTGCAGAGGTTCGGAAAGACCGGTGGCAGACTTTTTGTTCCAGGGAGTGGCCGACTTTTGACGTCGGGTGGCTGCCGGAGGGGACTTTTGACCTCCCCACCATCCACTGGGTCAGGGATGTCATCTCCCAACTTAGGGGGGGACATACTGGTCAACTTTCTTACATTGTTACTTGGCAGGACCTCGTGGAAGACCTGCCATCTTGGCTCAGGCCCTTCCTACCTCCACGTCCTCCTGGGCCGAAGCCCATTCTTGCTTTGCAGAGAACGGAAAAGGAGGAGAAAAGAAAGACTCTCACCCAGCCTTCGGCCCCTCCCCTCCTTATCCTGCAGGGGGGTACTGAAGAAGAACTAATCTTTCCTCCCCCATATAGCCCACGGGGGGACAATCCTTCCATGCCAGGAGTGGCTGGGGGTGGAGTTCTGGGAGTGGCTGGGGGCAGAGTTCTGGGAGTGGCTGGGGGTGGAGTTCCAGGAGTGGCCTCGGTAGGAGGCCCGCCTCTCATCCGGCAGAGGGCTCAGCGGGAACTGTCTGCTGCAGCACCCGACTCCACTATCAAGACCCTGCCCTTACGGGCCGCTGGACCCCCGGATGCGGATGGCAACCAGCCCTATCATTATTGGCCTTTTCCAACATGCGATCTCTATAACTGGAAGGCACAAAACCCTAAGTTTTCTGAGAAACCGGGGGGACTTATTGACTTGCTAGATTCTGTTCTTTTCACCTATCAGCCCACATGGGACGACTGTCAGCAGCTTTTACAGGTTCTGTTCATGACGGAAGAGAGAGAAAGTATCCTCAATGAGGCCTGGAAAGTGGTTCCAGGCGTGGACGGAAACCCAACTGCCAACCAGGTCCAGATAGATGTCTCTTTTCCCTTAATTAGGCCTGAATGGGATTTCAACACGTCAGAAGGTAAGGAGAGGCTTTCGGTCTACCGTCAGACCCTAATGAGGGGTCTCAGAATGGCTGCTAGAAAGCCAACTAATTTGGCCAAGGTGGGGAATGTTCAACAAGAAAGGGATGAGTCTCCAGCTGCCTTTTTAGAATGGATCATGGAGGCTTACCGCACCTACACCCCCATGAATCCAGAAGCTCCTGAAAACAAGGCAGCTGTGATCATAAGCTTTGTAAACCAATCGGCTGCGGATAGTAAAAGGAAACTACATAAAGTAGATAGGTTGGGAGAGAAGAGTTTACAGGATTTACTGGCAGTGGCAAAGACGGTATACAATAACCGAGAGTCTCCAGAAGACAGGCAAGCTCGCGTCGTGGCTGGCACTAGCAGTAGGCAAGCTTGGGACCTGGTTAGGGTCCTGCTGGCTACGACCATGGACTTCCCCAAGGAGCGAGACCGTCGCCTCCGACAGCTTGCAAGCAATAAAGGAAGAGGTAAGCAGACCACCCGAGAGGGGAGGTGGGGGCTACGGAAGGATCAATGTAAGTTTTGCATGGACATAGGGCACTGGGCTCGAGAATGTCTGAAGAAGGCCGGTGAGAAGGGAGACAGGACTGACCGAGTTAAGGTCTTAGAGCTGGGTGAACTGAGTGATTAGGGGAGTCAGGGTTCGGACCCCCTCCCCGAGCCCAGGATAACTCTCAGAGTGGAGGGGACTCCTGTTAACTTCCTTGTTGACACCGGGGCACAACATTCGGTCCTCCGCACCCCGCAAGGAAAACTGGTGAACAAAAAGTCCTGGGTGCAAGGGGCAACTGGTATGAGCCAGTATTCATGGACTACCCGAAGAACAGTAGATTTAGGAACGGGCCGGGTATCCCACTCTTTCATGGTGATACCGGAATGCCCCTACCAACTTTTGGGACGGGACCTACTGAACAAAATTAGAGCTCAAATAACTTTCAGACAAGGGGGGCCTCAGGTCACCGATGGGAAGGGCCACCTTATTCAGGTCCTGACCATGAGGCTAGAGGATGAGTATCACCTCTACCACAAGGCTTCCCCAGTATAGGGCAGCATGGACAAATGGCTACAGGAAGTCCCAACAGCTTGGGCAGAGACAGGGGCGGTGGGGCTGGCCGCCCACAGGGCCCCAGTCCTGGTAGAACTAAAACCAGGAGAAGGTTCAGTAAGAATCAAGCAGTACCCCATGCCTCAGGAGGCACGGAAGGGAATTCAGCCTTATATCAGGAGACTGAAGAGCTTGGGGGTGTTAGTTCCCTGCCAGTCGGCGTGGAAGACTCTCCTACTGCCGGTTAAAAAGCCCCAGACAAACTACTACAGGCCAGTACAGGATCTCCGAGAAGTAAATAAAAAAGTTATGGACATACACCCAACAGTCCCAAACCCGTACACGCTCTTGAGCTCCTTGGCGCCCTCTAAAGTCTGGTACACGGTATTAGATCTGAAAGATGCCTTCTTCAGTCTACTGCTAGCACCTCAAAGTCAGCCCCTTTTTGCCTTCGAGTGGCATGACCCAGAGGAGGGCTTCAGTGGACAGCTGACCTGGACACGCCTACCCCAGGGGTTCAAAAACTCGCCCACCATCTTCGACGAGGCACTGCACGAGGACCTGGGTGAGTACAGAAGGGAACACCCCAACATCACCCTCCTCCAGTACGTAGATGACATCCTGATTGCTGTCGACACAGCCAAGGACTCTGAGCGGGGGACCCAAGATCTACTGGCCACCCTGGGGGCCTTAGGGTACCGGGCATCCGCGAGGAAGGCTCAGTTATGCCGAGAAAGGGTGAGTTACCTGGGATACATCATAGAGGGCGGGCAGCGGCGGTTATCGGATGCCAGAAAAGAGACTGTTTTGAAAATCCCTACTCCCACCTCCTGAAGAGAAGTAAGGGAATTCCTAGGATCGGCCGGCTACTGCCGCCTCTGGATACCGGGTTTTGCCGAAATCGCCAGGCCCCTATATGAAGCTACCAAAGAGGGAAGGGCGTTTGACTGGACTGAGAAAGATGAAGCTGCCTTTAGGCAGTTAAAGAAGGTCCTTCTAGGTGCTCCAGCCCTGGGCCTGCCAGATATTACTAAGCCCTTTCACCTCTTTGTAGATGAACACAAAGGGATAGCGAAAGGGGTCTTGACTCAAGCTTTAGGCCCCTGGAGACGCCCAGTGGCTTATTTGTCCAAGAAGTTAGATCCTGTAGCTGCCAGCTGACCACCGTGCTTGAGAATTATCGCGGCAACCGCGCTCTTAGTCAAAGACGCTGACAAATTGACCCTGGGGCAGGAAATCTGGATTACAACCCCACATGCCATTGAGGGAGTCCTGAAGCAGCCTCCTGACAGATGGATGAGTAACGCACGTATAACCCATTACCAGAGCCTCCTACTCAACCCTCCAAGAGTGCGGTTCCACCCCAGTGCGGCCCTCAATCCTGCTACTTTGCTGCCCGACCCTGACTTAGATCCCCCACTACACGACTGTGCAGGAATCCGAGAGCAGGTACATGGACTCCGGAAGGACTTGACCGACCAGCCCCTCCCTGATGCAGAGGCCACCTGGTTCACGGATGGGAGCAGCTTCATGCGGGACGGGTGCAGGTATGCGGGTGCAGCGGTGGTCACTGAAACGGACACTGTGTGGGCAGAGGCCTTGCCCTCCGGGACGTCAGCCCAGTGAGCAGAACTCATCGCCCTTACTAAGGCACTGACGCTGGGGACTGGGAAGCGGCTTAACGTTTACACAGACAGCCGTTATGCATTTGCTACAGCTCATGTCCACAGGGAAATCTATCAGGAGAGAGGGCTGCTGACAGCAGAGGGACGGACAATAATAATAAGCAGGAGATTCTCGATCTGCTTGCGGCCTTATGGCTTCCTGCCAAGTTAGCCATAATCCACTGCCAGGAGCACCAGAAAGCCGATGACCCGGTAGCAAGAGGTAACCAAAAGGCTGACCAGGCTGCAAAGGCAGGAGACCTTACCTCGGTCCCTACCATGGCCTTACAACTACCAGACCCAGGGGACCTAGTCTTACCAGACCAGCCCAAGTACTCCCAGGAAGAATTGCAACGTATCAGAAAGCTCCCCAGAGCCCAGGCAATAAAGGGATGGTGGCATACACCAGAAGGGGAACTTATACTGCCAGACCGGCTCGGGGACACGGTATTAGAACATATGCACCGGTCCACTCACCTGGGAACCCGGAAAATGAAGGACTTAATCCGACATGCCGGGATCAAGATTCACCAGCAGGATACCAATATAGATCAGGTTGTGTCTGCCTGCAAGACCTGTTAACTCATGAACACAAGAGTCAAATCAAATGAAAAAGGGACCAGGCTCAGAGGCACCAAACCGGGAGCACAATGGGAGGTCAACTTCACTGAAATTAAACCAGGGAAGTATGGTTATAAATATCTTTTAGTATTCGTAGATACCTTCTCTGGCTGCGTAGAGGCATACCCAACCAAGCATGAAACAGCTCAGATGGTGGCCAAGAAGCTGCTGGAAGACATCTTACCCAGGTATGGTTTTCCTGCTATGATAGGGTCTGACAATGGGCCAGCCTTTATTTCACAGGTAACACAGGTAGTAACCAGGGCTATTGGGGCAAATTGGAAATTACATTGTGCTTATAGACCCCAGAGTTCAGGTCAGGTAGAAAGAATGAACAGAACTCTAAAAGAGACCCTCACCAAATTAACCATGGAGACTGGCGGGGACTGGGTGGCTCTCTTACCATACACCCTTTACCGGGTAAGGAACTCCCCATACACCCTGGGCTTTACTCCCTATGAAATCATGTTTGGCAGGCCACCCCCTATCATTCCTAACCTTAAAGCTGACCTTCTCGCTGAATTTGAAAATCAAGAACGATCTCTTTCCTTGAGAGGGCTTCAGAAGGCACATGAGGACATTTGGCTGCGCCTCCGCGCCATCTACGAGGCCAGCCCAACCCCAACTCCTCATCAGCACAGACCAGGAGATTGGGTCTATGTCAGAAGGCACCTCCGGGAGACCCTAGAACCACATTGGAAGGGTCCCTACACTGTGGTGCTGACGACCCCCACCACTCTCAAGGTAGATGGCGTCGCGACCTGGATCCATCACACTCACGTCAGGTCGTCAGGTCAGCGGATCCATCCATGACCCGGAAAGACTTCATCACCAAATGGAGCATCGATCGAGATCAACACAACCTGCTCAAGCTTAAGCTACACCGTGCTCAACCTGCCTCATGCCGGTAACATGGCTCGCGATCACTCCTGTCACCAGGAGCCCCCACAATACTGTGTAATACACTTAGATAATGCCTGCATCTTCATGGACAAGGCTCCAAAGAGACAAGGACAATTTATGGGGTCACATGTTTAGTTGCAGAAGATTTGGCTGCCTAAAGCGGCCATGATGTTTCATTGTATTGATATGTTATATTAACCTTTGATTCTTTTGCAGGTTTTGAATGTATGTTGGCTGTCCTGGAAGGGAGCTGTGTGGGGTGACCCCCAAAAGTAAAGGGTGTCTAGCTGCCAAGAGGGCAAGTGCCCAACTGGGCAGGGAAGGGTGCCCATCAGGTTTTGGTCTCTGTTGAGAAACAGCTAACAGTTGGCAGCCTGTAATACTGTCTTGCAGGCCTGAGTCACCATGCCCATGTCAGGGGTAGTAAAGCTGGAAAAAGCCTGTTTAGAATAGAAGGTCTGAGGCATGGTTATGCATAGAAAGAAGGTTTTATACCGGCAGTTACTGTTTTGTTTTAAATCCATGAAAAGGAATTAGCAAGGAAAGTCAGAAAATCTTAGAGTAGATCAGTATGTTCTTCTCCTTATGTAATTCCTCCGGAATCTGGCAATATGTGAAGGGATTTATTCCCTCCTGGGAAGGCACTTAAGCATTCTGTATTGCCAAAAGGATCCCAATTGTCTACAGCTGTTGTCTGAGCTCTCCGTTCAAGCTGGGTTTATGAAAAGCTGGTACCATGGATCTGTCTCTTGCCCAATGGCGTAAGCTGGGCCCTCTCTGGAGAAGAAACCTGGGTTTCCCAAGAGATGTGATCAATGCCGGGGCTCCCTAGCAGGCGAGGGGAACCCAAGGCGGGTGCTGGGTGTGGAGGCCACAGGGGGCATAGGCTAACAAGGAGACAGAACCGAACCTCACATCACCCTACTTGGCCCAGAGATGGTTGGTAGTTAGAGAGAGGTAAGACTCCACCAGGTGGGGCGACCTAAGACAGACACAGCCGAGGGCCAGTAGGAGAGAACTTGGGGTTCAACAGAGCTGGGGCACAGATCCTCACCCCCCCCCCAATGGTGCAGGGGCTTGAACACTCGCCCCTTCTGAGGAAGGTCTCCTGTCCCCATGGCTGCTTCTTGCTTCCCATGCCCAGTCCAGACGAGGAACCAAATAACAGAAGGACTTGGTCCAGCTGAAAATGGTACCCAGAAAAATGGTGGCTTAGTTCAACAGACTCTAAATTTAAACCTAGCCTAACAAACAGGAATGCTTGAGCCTCTTCAAGGCAAATAGTACTAAATCTTGATTTGGTTTTTTTTTGATAACCATGGAGGAATTCTAAGAAGAAAGATCCTATTTCAATAGACGTTATTAAATCTAAAATGGTTTCTTTCACTTCCACCAGACCATTTGTTAACCTTATAGGGATAGTTCAGTTGATAGTTTTGGTGGAATAGAATTGCAGTCCGTCTCATGATTGAACCGGAAGTTCCAAGACAAGGGGGGAATGAAAGGCACACCGCCCATCTCTCCGGGCAGTGCGGGAGGAGGAGTCTGGCCGCTGGGCTTTAGAATCCCTCCGCGCCCGCCATAGGGCCTGGCCTCCCAGGAGCAGGTCCCAGTGTCCGGATCAGCTGCGTGGCCAGCGGTGGGCCGAGGGGTGGGGCCAGGCGGCGACTGACCACGGGAGTGGTCGTGGGAGCGGAAGGCCTCACTGCCTGGCTCTTTCCTCCCTTCCCCTGTGGTCGGCTCCCCGCTTGCCCGCGCTGGGGCCGGGGGTCCATCTGGCCCTCGGGGCCCGGTCAGGGGCGCCGGGGCCTGCGTGGGCCTGCCGCCAGGCCCCATGAAGCACGGCCTGGCCGTGCTGCTGGCGGCCTTGGGCATCGACTCCCCAGCCCACAGCGGGAGCCCAGTGCCGGCTGCCACCCGCCCTGCCCCCTGGACCGGGTCCACATGGGCCGCGTGGACCCCCAGCCCCAGTGCGGCAGCGGCGGCAGCGGAGTGGGGCGCGTGCCCTAGCCCGGGGAGGCCGCCGTGCTGCAGTGCGCCGGCCCCGTGGGCCAGGCCTGCTCTGAGCGGATGCTGCTCTTCCAGAGCTGGGCCGCTCCACTGGCCGCACCCCATGTGCTGGGCCTGTGCTGCCCAGACGCGCCGCTGTGGGAGTCCCGGTCTGCCCGCAGGCCGGCTGCTGGTGCTGTGCGGGAGGGCCATCCTGCCTTGGGGCGTGTTCAAGCGACAGCAGCAGGAGCCGGGCGAGGGCTGCACCCTCCATCTTGCCTTGGGTTCTCCATTTTGGGACAGAGCCATGTGCTTCTTCCCAGAAGAGGCCGCTGCTAGCCACACCCAGGATTTCTCTGGACTAACCAATAATAATCAAGGGAAGTGCATGCCATCACTATGACCACATCCTGTACCAACTCAGGCCTAGCCAATCGGCGGGGCCCACAGTCCCCTCTCCTGCACTCACTCCACCCCCCTATAAAACCCCCTGTCCCATCAGGCCTCCCTCTCTTGGCCACTGGACTTTCCGTTGTGTCGGTGGGCCTGGTGAACGGGGAGCGCAAACCGGCTTGCATTAAAAGGACTCTTTGCTTTTGCATCGGACTCACTGGCTCCCTGGGGGTCTCGGGGACCTTGAAATCTGGGCACAACATTTCATTGTCCAACTCACTAATCTCTTAATTTTTCAATTATTTTAATTTATAAATTTATGTATTTTATAAAATAAAGTTAATATTATAAATATAACCTATTTCATGGCATTACTGCAATAATCAGATAAGTTTAAATATAAAAATGTGTTTTATATAAATAACTTCCCATCTATTAACAGAATTTGTCTGTACTTATACTATGAAACTTCATAGAATTAAATAGAAGTACCATTATTTTAAATGCAATAAAATATAGATATCTCAAAGAAAGACTCAAATTCATAGCTAGTGATTTCTCTCACCATTAATTTTTGCAACAATCCTTGTGGCAAAAGTAGTGTTTATTGGGTGAAATTGAAATGCATAAAGTCCTGAAAGATCACTCAGGAATTTGTTATTGAGGAATAAACGTAACTGTGAAACATTTCATGGCATCTTGTAGTATTTATTTACATTGTTAGTGCTTCATTTTCAAAATGTAATTTCATCGCTCATGAAAACATAAATTAAACAGTATATCAAAGTTTTTTTTCTATTAATTAATTAAGTAATGAGGGAACCAGTAAGATGTTAAAACTAGTCCAAAGAGCATTTGAAGCCCTAACCCAGTGGTCATCAAACCGTGACTCACGAGCCACATACGGCTCCTTGGCCCCTTGAGTGTGGCTCTTACACAAAATACCATGTGTGGGAGTGCACATACAGTGCGACTGAAACTTCGTGGCCCATGCGCAAAAGTCAGTTTTCGGCCTGAGCGAGTCTATTTTGAAGAAATGGCGTTAGAAGAAGTGGGGGGTGTCGGGTGGTCAGGTTACAAGAGATGCGGCGCAGGCGGGCTGCGGGATAGACACCACATGGGGAAGGCTCTCGAGATTCATCCACGAGTTGAGTGAGCCAGTCAGTTAGCAGTCTCATTGTACAGTGGTTAGTGCTAGTTGGGTCCTCAAATAGTGCACTGGTAACAAAAGTACCTACTCAAAGCATAAAGTTACCTATTTTTCCAACCAGCAGCACATCCTACATTTTCAAGCATGAACCTTATCAAGAGTAAATTGAGAAGTTGTCTTATTGATGAGGACCTGGATTCATGCCTAAAATTGAAAACAACAACATACAAACCTGACTTACCCAAACTTTCCAAGGAGATGCAAGGCCATTGTTCACATTAGTGTTTGTCAGTCATTGTCATGATTTAATTTTATGGATATTGTAAGGTAAATTGTAAGGAATTTAATTTTATCAATAAATAATATTGTTACTAAGTATGATATCAAGTTTTATTCAACGTACCTATAGTTTAACTAAGATTTAAAACTTTAAGTAAAGTTTATTAAGTCAATTTTAGGGAACGTTGTGGAGTGAAAGAAGATGTAGTGTCAAGGATTGAGAAAGGTATGTTGAGATGGTTTGGACATATATAGAGGATGAATGAAAACAGATAGATGAAACAAGTATACAAGACGAGTGTGGATGGGAGAGTTGGAAGGGGTCAACCTCAACGAACGTACCTCAATCAGATTGAGGACTTTTTTAGCAAAGGCCAGCTTAGGAGTACCCTAATTAAGTTAATAACAATGTACTTACCTATATAGTTTAAGTTTAAAAAATTTGACTCTCGAAAGAAATTTCAATTATTGTACTGTTGATATTTGGCTCTGTTGACTAATGAGTTTGCTGACCACTGCCCTAGCCAGTTTGGCTCAGTGGATAGAGTGTCAGCCTGCATATTGAAGGGTCCTGGGATCCATTCTGGTCAAGGGCACATGCCAAGGTTGTGGGCTCAATCCTTGGTTGGAGCATGTAGAAGGCAGCTGATCAATGATTCTCTTTCATCATTGATGTTTCTTCTCTCTCGCCCTCTCCCTTCCTCTCTGAAATCAATAAAAATATCCTACAAAATAAAAGAGTAATATGCAAATCGACTGAACTGAAGAACTACCGGTTGGCAGGGGGTGGAGCCAGCAAGCAGGTGGCTCCAGGCCAGCCAAGGCACTTGCCAGAGGGCAGAGGGAGAGGATGGTGATCGGGGGGTGGTGGTCACCAGTGACAGTGGAGGCGCAATGGGGGGACAGGACCAGCTGCTCGCTGGCAGGCATGAGCCCCTAATCAGCCCGCCCAATCGCCTCCTGAAGAGGGAGGCCACCAGTGGTGGTGACAGCTGTGGTGGCAGGAGGCGGGGCCGGCTCCTTCCCCTGATTGGCCCACCCAGTTGCTCTTGCAGAGGGAGGCCAGACTGCAGCTTAGGCTCGCTCCCCAGGGGGAGCGAGCCTAAACCGTCAGTCAGACATCCCCTGAGGGCTCCCAGACTGTGAGAGGGCACAGGCCAGGCTGAGGGACACCCCTGAGTGCATGAATTTTCATGCACCAGGCCTCTAGTGTGTATATATATTAAGAATATCTGAGGAACTAGGGTTTTAGGCAATTTTATAGAAGACTGTTAAGTTATGGAATTAGGAATTTTAGGATGACTTAATGTCCTACAGGGAAATAAACTGTGCAGTGTATCTTTTCCTCCAAGATGTAATTTATTTGCATCTCTATCAGACTGCAATTTCAGAAGCCTGGGACATTTAATACAGTGTAAACAGGTGAACAAAGTTTTTTCTACAAATCTTTGCGTGGACCTGTTCTCTTGATTAATTATGTTGAACGGACATGTCACCCATTTTTATTTACTCATTTCCAAATTTGTGATAAGTTTTTCTAAAAACTTATATTTTGAGCATCTTTTCATGTGATGAAATATTCAATAAAATATTTAATAAACAAATAATATCCTACCTAATAAAAGAGAAACATGGTAATTAGCCGTACATCCCCTACCCTTCCCATTGGCTAATCAGCGAGATATGCAAATTAACTGCCAACCAGATGGTGGCCAGCAGCCAGGCAGCTGAGAACAGGAGGCTTGGTTTCCCCAGCGATGGAGGAAGCCAAGGTTCCGCCTGCGGCTGTGGGGCTCTGAGCTCCTGAAGCAACAGCTCCAAAAGATACAATGTTTCAATTATAGAAGCTAAAAGATGGTGGTTAATTTGCATACTCAGGCTCCAAGCAGTGGAATGAAGCCAAACAGCCCTGAAGCCGCAGAGCAGAGAGGTCTCACTGCCAGGGGATCGGCAGAGCTGGGAGGCCTCAGGACCCCGGAATCAGCAGAGCCATGGGGCCTCCCGGCCCCGGGATCAGCGGAGCCTGATGGAAGCCCTGTGTGTTTATGCACCCTGGGGGTGCAGAGGTCCTGTCCTAGGCAGAGGCCAATGACGAAACTTCCACCTCTGAGAAGCAGCCTGGGGGCTGGAAGGCGGCTCCTCTGACCTCAGTGCTGGAGTCCCACCGCTCCACCAGGAGAGGAGCAGAAAAAGGCCGGAGCCTCCCTCAAGATGACCCGAAATCCCCACCCACACCAGGCAGGCTGCTGGGACTGTTCGTGGAGGACACACTTCCAAGCCCAGCCGGTGGCCCTGCTGCAGTGATGGCACTCCTGGGTGCAGGCCCCAGTGGGACGCGGGGTGGCGGCGGGGGGACCTTGAGTCCTGGGCTCCTTGCCTGCCTTCCAAGGCTTTCTCCTGCTTTAAGGCCTCGCCCTCCGCCAGCCTCCTCCTCCCCAGCTCCCAGAGCAGTGGACCCACCGAGGGCGCTCCCCGCTGGCCAAGGGGGTGAATGGAGCGGCGGGGGCTCCCGGGTAAAGGGTTGCCCTGGGGAGGAGTCCCGACACCTCCAAGACCCGCTCCTGTTCAGCAACATCCCCAAGATCGCTTGTCTGCACCTCGGACTGTGGGGCAGCGTGATGGCGCCAATGGTGGAGAAGGCGCTGCGCAAGCGGGGGCTGCTGCAGCCCGGGACCTCCTCAAAGGCTTCAAGATGTTGGGCTCCCTCTTCAAGCCCTACATCCGGTACTGCATGGAGGAGGAGGGCTGCATGGAGTACATGCGCAGCCTGCTGCATGATAACCTCTTCCCGGCCTAGGTGATGTGGGCCAAGAAGCACCAACAATGCCAGCGGCTGAAGCTGAGCGACATGCTCGCCAAGCCCCACCAGTGGCTCACCAAGTACCCACTGCTGCTCAAGTTGGTGCTGAGGAAGAGGGATGAGCCACATGCCAAGGAGGCTGTCATCACCATGATCAGCTCCGTGGAGCGCTTCATCCACCATGTGAACGCGTGCATGCGGCAGCGACAGGAGCGGCAGCAGCTGGCCGCCGTGGTGAGCTGCATGGATACCTACGAGGTGGTGGAGGGTAGCAACGACGAGGTGGACAAGCTCCTGAAGGAATTTCCGCACCTGGACCTGACCGCGCCCATCCCTGTGCCTCCCCGGAGGAGACGCGTCAGCTGCTGTTGGAGGGCAGCCTGAGGATGAAGGAGGGAAAGGACAGCAAGATGGATGTGTACTGCTTCCTCTTCACGGACCTGCTCTGAGTGACCAAGGCAGTGAAGAAGGCTGAGGGGACCAGGGTCATCAGGCCACCGCAGCTGGTGGACAAGATCGTGTGCCGGAGCTGCGGGACCCTGGCTCCTTCCTCCTCATCTACCTGAACAAGTTCCAAAGCGCCGTGGGGGTCTACACGTTCCAGGCCAGTGGGCAGGCTCTGTGCCAGGGCTGGGTGGACTCCATTTACAATGCCCAGAACCAGTTGCAGCAGCTGCATGCGTAGGAGCACGCAGGCAGCCAGCAGCACCTACAGAGCATGGAGGAGGAGAAGGAGGAGCAGGAGGACGAGGAGGAAGATGAGGAGGAAGAGGAGGGTGGGGAGAGTAGTACTTCTGCCGCCAGCTTCCCCACCATCCTGCGCAAAAGCAGCAACAGCCTGGACACCCAGCACTGCGCCTCGGACAGCTTCACGGAGACCCTGGCCTTGGTGGTGCTGGAGCCCGGGGAGATGCTCTCCTCTACCGAGTTCGAGGGCGGCCCCTTCAGCTCCCAATCGGATGAGATGTCCCTCAGTACCACCGCCTCATCTGTCACACTGACCAGCGAGATGCTGGCCCTGGGCCCTGGGGAGGGCAGCTCCTGCTCCATGGACTCCGCCTACGGCACCCTCTCCCCCACCTCCTTGCAAGACTTTGCGACCCCAGCCCCTGTGGTGGAGCCAGCACCCTGGCCCCTAGATTTACCACAGGCCCCTTCACCCCCGCCCTTGCCCCGCCTCCGCCGCCGCCCCCCTGTCCAGCTGCTGTCCCGCCTGCCCCACCTGCTCAAGTCCAAATCTGAGGCCAGCCTCCTGCAGCTGCTGGCAGGGGCCGCCACCCAGGGGCCGCCCCAAGCCCCCAGCCGCAGCCTGTCGGAACTCTGCTTGGCTGCCACAGCCACTGGTGCATCAGGACCACCCTGCTGCTTACCTCCCAGGCCCTGAGCATAGTGTGGAGCCGCCATGCCTGGAGGGTGCGGTCCGGGGCCCGGAGCCCAACGTGGAAGGGCCGCAGTATGGCCACCAGGCCCTGAAGGCTGCCCTGAAAGTCACACAAAGACAACCTTCTACTGGAGGGCAGACATGTGGTGCTCTGGGAAGATTCCGGAGGTAAGGAAGGAAGGTCATGGAAGGGAACAATTGCAAGCGGAGATCCTGAAGGTTCTGAAAGCAGAGGACCAGCTCCCTGCAGACCTGAACTCTGTGTGGGCCTCTTTATCGGCCCTGGCGGTGGGAGGCACAGGAGGAGGTGATGGACCGGGGCTGTGCCCAAGGAAGACTCAGAGGAAGCCACGTGTGGACAGGGCCAGGCAGAGCAGGCAGGCCCTTGTGGATCCCACTGGAGCGCAGCCAGACCCCAAGGCGACCACCAAGCCAGGCCCCAGGGAGAAGTGAGCAGATGCCACTCCACTCTCTGTAGAAGACCATTATGCAGAAAACTAAAGAAACCGATTTTACATAATTTCCCAGGTGGAGAACAGTTGGTATGTAAGCCCCTGACCAGTGCCCAGCCTCTCCTCTGTCTGTCTATCTCACTCTTAGGTACCATGTTCTTTGTTCTCTCTTAACTGCAACTCATTTTTAAACTAGATTGCTTTTAAAAGAAGACTAAATAAAGTTTCCCTAAAGTTATTTAGGCGGTGCTGGGGCTGCTGGGGCTGCTGGGGGCCTGATAGAAGACACAAACATGCAGTGGGGGGCCTGTACCCAGCAGCCCCAAGGCCCATTACCTTGGTGCTGGGGCTGCTGGGGCCCTGATCAAAGACCCGCAGCCCCAAGCCCCGCCATCAAGGTGCTGAGGCTGCTGGGGGTATCAGAGACACAAACCCGCAGGCCCTGCACCCAGCAGACCCAAGGCCTTCACGGCAGCGGTAAGGAGCAGCAAGCCGAGTGGTAGGAAGCAGCAAGCAGGTGGGCAGTAAGGAGGGAGGGGTCCCGGACTGCGAGAGGGCACATGCTGGGCTAAAGGACCCCCCACCCATCCCCAGTGCATGCACTGGGCCTCTAGTTTTATTATAAAGAACAATATTTCACTATAAGTAATTACATGTAGAATAATGGCTAATAAAGATTTATATAATGATAGTTTTGATAGATTAGGATTATACTAATAGAAAAATAGAGAGGATATTTTAGAAAAGAGACAAAATGGCGGCAGTATAGATGGACATGTCCCGAGGTTTGTCCCGGAGCAAATAGGGTAGGCAGCTGACACGAGTAACATCCACCCTGAATTGGCAAAGGAGACTCAGCTGGGAGATGATTTGCATCCAGGAAGGGCAGAGGACCCCTGGAGACAGGTAAAATAAAGGCTCTGGGAAGGATAATCTGCCAGACCCCTGAGCCCTGAGGGTCAGAGGGAATCCACACGGCAATGGCTTGAACAGCATCCCTTGGGACAGGCACAGTGTCTGACTGTGGAAAGAAGGTCCGCAGAACTGCTGGTCAGCAGGTGATTCTAGATCTGGGTCCACAGTTAGGAAAGGCTGAAGAGTGCTGGCAGGAGAGGAGCGTGCAGAGGTGCAGCCTTTCCCCTCTTGCAGGGGATTCTAGATGTGGGTCCACAGTCAGTAAAGGCTGAAGAGTGCCAGCAGGAGAGGAGTGCAAAGAGGTGCAGCCTCTCTGGCCTCTGTGGCTTGGCCCTTTCTT